>NC_143485.1:28911177-29121658 GCF_027475165.1 Benincasa hispida
TCATAGTTCAACTATGACCGAACCCCTCTTAGGCCAGGAGAGGGTGAGACACCTCTATGTTCAAGCCTCGAAATCATCCCTTAAAAGAGCAATTTATCTTCTTACCCTAACTATAAGGAATGAGTGAGTTTCTTCTTGTATAGTTGTGTTCCTAACTCTCCAATCATACGAATCCCCAAAATGGTAGGTTTATTGAATCAGAGAATTTGGCCATTCTCACTCATACAAATCAAAGGATCGCCCTCATAGACAAGAGTTCACAACTCACTTAGGATTAAGGTCGATCAAGTCACCTATGGTCATCCTGGTGAAATGTAAGTCTCTTCTAGAAATGACATTATAAAGAGAGACTTAACATTTCGTGGTTCGGTCTTTATACAAACTCTTTTGTATAAGATACCCCCGATCACATGTCTCCATAATAATGATCAGAATAAAATCATTTATTGTACTTTACAACAATTGTAACTACTACAAAGCAGGTCGTATCAATAGTGATACCAGGATAAAACACCCAACCTTATCCATATACTACAGACCATTTACGTTTCACTTAAATATGATCCACTTGTATGTATCCACATGTATGTTTAAGTTACATCAGATAACCTTGGATCTTAGGTTAATGGATTATTGTACAAGTAATATAAAATTAATCAACCATCGATTCAACTAACATAAAACTACAAGGCTTTAGGACATTGACCCCAACATTATGTACTTCTTTATATCATAACATGACTAAACCATGAAGTGGATCCTATAAGCAAACTAAACTGAAAACAAAACAAATGTCAAAACATATACAATTCGATAAGTAGCACCTAGCCAAACAATCAAATATCAAAACATATACAATCGGGCTAAACATATTTGAGAAAATATTCCATCACTTAATATCACTGATAGATAGTGATAGACCACTATCAACGTCCAAGCTTTTTTATACCTTCAGTTTTAGTTTTCCTTGTTCTCCCTTTTGAGTTTTTATCCTTTTTTTTTTTTTTTAATGATTCTCCTTTAACTATCTTCCTTTTGATGTTGCTTACCATATGTACACAAATTTAGGGTTAATAAATATTACCACTAAACAAGAAACAAGAATTAGGCTTAATAACTATAACCACTCATAAATTGATAAGAAGAAAAAAAAAGAGTTATACCTTTTGAAGTTGAGCAATTATTGATGTAGTGGTAGAAGAAAGATGCGGCAAGAAGTAGCAACCGAAGAAGGATTAAGAAAAAGAATAAGAGGACCAAGAAGCAGCGGACGAGGATGGAAATGAAGCAGTAGATGGAAAAGGACGTAAATAGAAGAAAAACAAGGTGAAGAAGAAGAAGAAGAAAGTGATATGGAGAGGATTTGAGGAGATGAAGCGTCATTCGCTGGAGGAAAAATTCTCGGAGAGAATTGTGTCAATTAATCTTTGTTGGGTCAGGTCTCTAGTCGGTCGTCGCCTTTTCTCCCTTATTTTGCGTTTGGACTAGGCTTTTTCATTATTTTACACCATTTTTGGGGTTTGGTTGGGCTGTAACGGTTTCTTAAACTTTTTTACTATAAATTATAAATACTTTGGCCCACTTTTCTATATATAAAAATCACCCTATGATTTATAATTAAAACTATATATTAATTGGGAGAAGTAGTATGATTCAAATATTGAATTAATATAAATATGATTTATATTAAAACCTATAGGTCTAAAATTAATATGAATGAGTTTCATATTAAAACTATAGGTTATGAGAGAAATGTGTATTTGAATGTGATTCAATTGTTTAATTAAATATTGAATATACGTAGTGTGTGTTGTCCTGCAGAGTTTCATAAGTTTTTTACGGAAAACAAAAAATTCCTTCCTTGTTCTCTCTATTTTTTTTTTCTCAATATACAGAGAAGAAAATTCTCTCCTAATTACTCCCTCTCAATTCAAAGGAAAGATTCCACTATCCATTCCTTACCTGAAATGTAGCGGGGAAGGCCATTTGGAGGCGTTCTGTAACTGTGCAGAGAAGAACTGTTAGTTAGGAATTCGGTGAAGAGAGTCTTCAAAGGCATTCTTATATTCTTGATTTTATGCTTAACCTAACTATTTTGTTTTATAATTTTGTATTTTCATCTTCCCAATTTCAAAACAAAAGCGATAAATCACTTCTATTGTTGGATCTGATCCCTTCACTTTATTCTTATCAACTTTCTTAAAGGCATCTTTTATTTCTTGCAATTTGTACAATCCATTTTTCAAATCCCCCTTTCAAGACTACGACCTTGGGATTCTTTTCCTTGACAAAACAATATAAATCAAACAATTCAACAACCACAAAATTATCTCATGGTAAGCTTGGATATGCTCATTAGATTGTTTTTATCATATCGAACACAATGTAAGATATTTTTTAGGAAATGTTATCATGCTTCATATTAAAAAAAAAAAAAAACAGTTCCTCTATTAGAAATAGTTCGTTTCTTACCATTTTCTATCATTACTCTGATCTTACCTAAGTATTTTCTCCATTCATAGTGAATTTTACCAAGTTTGATATAAAATGGTTGTTATCAAGATACTAATGGAGTCTTGAATTGTTTCGAGATAGGCCATCAAAGCGAAAAGCCTTGAGGAGGCATTACATTAAATGAAAATGTGGAATTAAAGTTAAGTCCGAGTCGCATTGTAAAAACTCAATCTACATTAAATAAACTCAAGTTGTGAATCCCGGCTTTCCATTTTTCCTACTTAAGCAGGTGGTTAAGGAAATTAACTAAGTGAAAGTTAAATTCTATGTTGAAGTGAAGGAAATTTCTAAGTGTTGAATAGATTTTCCTTAAGTAGTTTTGAGTTAAGCTTTAATTGATGAAATTTGGCTAAGTGTAAGGTCAAAAGGACCCATGCATTAAGAGTTAAGAGACATTAACGCATAAGTTGAAAAGGCAACCATGCGTTTGTAAGGTTGGACGCATGATTGGCCGAAGTATTGGCAAGAGGCATTTCCAAGAGTAACATGCGTTGGAAGCCATGGAGAAAAATGACTAAGTGTTGGACTATGCGTTGATGTGGTGCCATGCGTTGGCCAGAAAGTCTTGAGAGGTTATTTGGGCATAGAGAGAGGCTGAAGTATGGCCAAGAACAACGCATGCAAAAGCCATTGTCTTGAGAGGTTAGAACAATGCATGTGGTGCGACGACTACAATGGACACGATGGATGCGATGGTTGCGTTGGTAGCATGCGGCGATGGATGGCATGCGGGCGATGGGAGTATGCGTCGATGGTATACGACAGCACCATGTGTTGGCATCATGCGACGGTGCTATGCATTGTGCGGCCGAAGGTATGCGTCGATGGTATACGACAGCACCATGCGTTGGCATCATGCGACGGTGCTATGCGTTATGCAGCCAAAGGTATGCATCAATGGTATATGGTAGCACTATGCGTTGGTATCACACGGTGATGCTATGCGGCAACGCTACACGTTGATGACATGCGCGGTGCTATGCATTGATGACATGTGTCGGTGCTATGCATTAATATCATGCGGCAGTGCTATGTGTTAGGGGCATGCGGTGGCCTTGCTACGCGAGAGTGTGCGGCCGAGGGCATGCAGTGATACAACCTATGGTATGCAGCCGAAGGTATGCGGCTGATGGTATGCGCCTATGTGGGCGAATGAATGCGTTGGTAGTATGCAATGGCATGCAGCGATGGATGCGATGGATATGGAAGTGTTACACGATGGCATGCGGTGATGGATGCGTGGATACGATGGATGTTGCGACCTTGCTAAGGTATGAGCTATGTGATGGAACGAGCTAAGGTGGACGCATGGTGATTTGTCCTTGCGTTGTTAAGGCTTGTGGTAACAAGGTTCATGAGGTGGTTTGCGTTGGTCATAAGAGAAGCGTTAGCAAGAACCTAGGTGATGGTGAGCTATGCCTTGAGGTGTTAAGTTGAGAACCAAGTCGACCCAAAGGTTACTATGCATTGGTGATGTGCTATGTGTTGGAAATTCGAGGGCATGTGGGCGCACAGGACAAGGCTAGTAGTATGCATTGAAAGGGGTGTTGGTCATCATCCTAGTTGAATGCATATGAAGGATGGACGCATCTAAGGACGTCATCCAGATATGTGGCTTATTGGGAAGGAATCTTAGGCCTTAAGCAAATGAGGTAGATGCATAAGAAGACATGCAAAGTTGAGGGTTATGCGTTGGTAAAAGGGGAGAAAGACACCTTGCCTTGCGCTGATGCAAGATTGCGGTAATAGTGTAAGGAAAAGACACTTGGACATGCGGCCAAGTAGGAGGTGTCGACCTTAGAGAATTCTTGGATGTCTATAAATAGGGCCAAAGACTTCAGATGAGAACTCAAAATCTTTTCAAAGGACATAAAGAAGAGTGTATTGGGAGGAGACTATGCGTTGATAGTAAGACCATGCGTTGGTCAAGAGGTTCCAAGTGGGGAAGATGTTGTCAGACAGAAAAGACAGGAAGTAGCATCAATTTGGGACGAGGAGTTCTCCCAGAATACTCGTGAGTTTGGAGTGATTCCAAATCCACCTGAAAGCTCCACAAGTCTAGTTTAGGGTAGGGCTACCGGAGAAGAAGCTTTAAGGGATCGGGCTAGAAACTGAGAAAAAGACAGAAGGGTCGAGTTGTTGGATAAGTTTGGGTTAGTCTTGATGTTTTGAAGATTCCGGCCAAACCACGAGAAGTTATGAGCTGGATTTTGAGGTAAGCTTCTTGAGACATTTTAGAGCATATTTGTAGAAGGAAGTATCTCGAGATAAAGCCTAGAACTATGAGTAGTCTGAGCTTTAAGTTGAATCTGGAATTTAAGGTTCAAAAAAAGGAGCCCGAGATGATCAAGGAACTTCTTGAGAGAAAGATTCCTATCCTTACCAAAGTGAATGGTACTTTCCTTTAAGTTTTAATCATATCTTGTAGAGTAAGTTGTATATGTTTATGTTATGAATGAGTATCTAGCGTGAGAATGAGATTATGTGACCGAGATGGTCAGGGGGTCATTAGACTTAGTTCCTGAGCCCGAAAGAAAAACCTCACGGGATAGTCAAGGGATCGAGAGGTCTAGTTCCTAAGCCTGTGGGAGGATCCTCGTATGGGATGATCAGAAGGCCGACGGGCCTAGCTTTTGAGCCCATGAGTGGGGAGCTATGTGCACACAGAAGACAAAGAAAACATAAAGAGTAAGCGTTGTATTTAGTAACAGTTATCTATCTACCGTGTGTGTAGGTAGAAAACATACTCATTCTAAATAGTTATCAGTTTAGCTATCTACCGTGTATGTAGATAGAAGTTGTGATCAGACTCATTCAAGGAGGAGGTTTGGGTACTAACCTCGTATTTATGATATGCTTGTTAGTTATGAGTTGAAATAGACTCTAGAAGTTGCTCACCACTCACTGAGCTTTGTGAAGCTCATATGTTTTCTTCCTAGGTAGCAAAAGGTGAAGAGTTCCAGGGTGCTGTTAAGGTCAAGGTCTGCCACAAGCCACAGTTACACTTCCGGAGGGTTTTACAGTTATTCTTGTAAACCTTGTAGTTAAGTCTTAGAGTTGTATAAACAGTACATTGTTGTAATAAAATGGGCCTACTTAATCTGTTCTTGTTTTCCTCCTTGACTTAATCAGTTGGTTGTTGAATTCTATGTTGGTATTAGAGTTATTTTCCGCAAGAGTTATTAGGCAGTAAGTGTCAACAAAAGGGTTAATAACTGCTGCAGTCATGTCCTTTCCTAGGCTCAGAGAGTAGTCTGGGGCGAGGTGTGACACAAATGTATCTCAAGCTTCAATTAATGTAAATAAAATATCAATTCATGAAACTAGTCTTCCAACTACTTCAAGTAGAGCTTCATTTATTCATGAAAGGTTACAAACATTATTAAAGGGATTTTTTTGCAACATGAAAAAAGGCCTGCTTTTAGTTACATGTTCTCGATTCTTGCTTAATATATTTTAAATGTAAATAAATATACAATGTTTTATTTCTTTCTTTCTTGTTTTCTCATATTTAGCTCTCTCTATAATAAAGCGAGAATCAAGAACGAATAATGAAAGCAAGAGTAATAGCAAGTGTCGAGTCATCAAGAACAATATCCAGAAAATGAGTATTGAGATGAGTGAGAGTGAGCAGCAAGAATCGAGTGTTGAGAGTCACATGCTTTGAAGGGTTGTTACGATAATTTCACCTTGTGATGATGCAGATAGAAAGTCAAAAAAAACTTTATTGTCTAAAAGTGGGTATTTTTTCATTTGAGCCCTCAAAAGTGGGCAATTTGTATGAAGCTATCATTATTATACCTAAACAAGACTTTAATCTTGGTTTTATGATATTTATTATGTAACTTTTCTATTTTTTATTCTGTTTCATGATTTTAGGTTATTTTTGTTAGTATTTTTTCATGACATTGATGTATGGAATATTACCCACTTTTAACATGTTTTAGTAGTTGAATTCAAGTTAAATAAAGCCAACTTGGTTGTAGTTAAGGGAAATTAGACTTGGAAATATAGTATAAAGAGCCTTCGAGAAAAGTTAAGTTTCTTTGAAATTCTATGTAGTATAGGTTGCATCTTTAGAATCATTCAAGCTTGACTTTATCAATCTTGCTTGTGGAGTGATTTAGATCTCGAACAAGGAATGGTCTTCTTTGCTTTGAGATATTTAATCGTCAATCTAATCCCGTTTTTACTTTCTTTGGGTTGATATTAAACTTGTTTTTGGGGTTTCTTAGGTCAAATTCTTTGGGTCTTATTCTTCAACGTGTTTCTAAGATTTCACCCTCAAAATTTTTTTATCCAAATTTCTTTTCAAGGGCCTAAGAATTACCTTTTGTCGTAGTGGTGGTAACACACAACAACATTATGTCTTAGTTTACCACAAAGTTATTGTCTGTGTCAAATTGTAATTGCAATCCTCAAGTAAAATTTATAATTGTAGTTCCACAATATAGATTTTTACTAAGAAAAGGAAAATATAAACATCATAGATTTGACTCAATTTTAGATTTGTACATCATTCTTGGCCATTAGGGAAAAGTTGATTTGCATATCATGCTTGGAGGAAGCGCTAGTTGTTTGATGTTGATTTAAAGGAAGAAATACCTGTTATTGAGGAATATATTAATTTCTCTACAAAATTATGTGCATTTTCTTTTACATTTTTTCTCTCTCTCTCTGCAACTCTAGGGGCCGTTTGGATTGAGGTTTTTTCAATACCCAGGAATTAAGGATGTCTGAAAATTATATGTCTGGAAATAAAATTACTGGGAATCAAGGATGACTATGTTTGGTTGTGCATGGGAAAACAATATCTGGGAATAGTATGTGGGAATTAAAAAAAAAAAAAATTGAGATTGTGAAAACAAGTCCAAACGATCGTTTACAAAATACTATATGATCGCTTAAATTATCTACACGATCGCTGAGCTCCGCTACACGATCGTTTACAAAATACTATACGATTGCTTAATTATCTACACGATCGCTGAGTAACAAAATGCTATACGATCGCCTACCCAATGATATACGATCCCCTACCAAATGCTATACGATCGCTTACCAAATATTACATGATTGCTGAGCTCGGCTACACGATCGCTTAGCTCTACTACACGATCGCTGAGTAACAAAATGCTATACGATCGCCTACCCAATGCTATACTATCGCCTATCCAATGCTATATGATTGCTTACCAAATGCTACATGACCGCTGAGCTCAGCTACACGATCGCTGTGTAACAAAATGCTATACGATCGCCTACCCAATGCTATATGATCGTCTACCCAATGCTATACGATCGCTTACCAAATGCTACACGATCGCTTACCAAATGCTACACGATCGTTTACCAAATGCTACACGATCGCTGAGTAACAAAATGCTATACGATTTCACGGCTGGAAGGAAGGAAAATCGTGATAGGAAGTGGAAGAGGAAATGAAAACCCACACTTCTCAATGGATATGCAATTCCTTCATTTGTGTGGGTAAAAGATACCTAGGAATTGCCTTTTCCAAGATAAATAAACAAATCCCACCAACCAAACATGGGCTTTGTAAACTCATTCCCATTCCCACCTTCTTTTTCCTCCAACCAAACAACCCCTTAAATGCTTCCAATGACTCCCTCTCAACCACCACTAATGACATACTTTGATGACCAATTTTGATAGTCAAACTCTAATAACTACTTCCAACGATAACCACCTCTTGCGACTACCTCCGATGAAGGCTACCTCCAACATTCATTTCTAGCGACCACCTACAATGTCCCAACTCCGATGACCACCTCTGACAATCAAACTCCGACGACCACCTTTGACAACAAACTACCTCCTGTGACTACCTCCATCGAAGACCACCTCCAACAATTATCTCCATGACCACCTCCGACGTCCAACTCTGCACAGTTACATCTCTAGCGACCAAATTTGACGATCACCTCTAGTGACCAACTCCGACCGCTAACTCTATCGATCATCTCCAATAACTAACTCTAATGACTAACTCAGTTGATCATATATAAAAAGAACAAAAATTAAAAAACATGGGAAATTATAGTGTTTTTTTAATATAAAATTAAAAGTATTAGTTCATAGTGTGTAACAATCAACCTAATATCGTAATTTAACATGAATAGAAACATTTTGAACATATAACAAAACCAAACAAACTTGCATGTAAAAAACATAGCTAATCATATGATATTGACCAGTTTGGGCATAAATCCTTATAACTTTATTTTTTGTTTCACCCGATAAACTTTGTATGATATTGTCCAGTTTAGGCATAAACCCTCATAACCTTGGTGATAGTTGTTCTCTTTTATATACCCATGATCATCCCCTTATCTAGTCAATATAGGACCTAGATCACATTTTCAACACCAATATACATGCATAATAAACCATAACCTATAATTTGACATAAGATGCCGTACAAAACTCCAAATCCCTTGATGTATTTGTGCATATTTCACTCATACATTCCACTAATGTGAAAATATATTGTAATTTTATTGTTTGTATGAAAAAAAATATATTTTGTCTACCTCAAGTACAATGATTACAAGTTAAAATTTATAAAATGCATGTGAAGGTTTTAAGTTGACATCTTAAAAATTTAGAAAAATACGTGGACAATTGAAGGGTTAAATAAAAGTTCAACAAACAAAAATAACAACTGAAAAATCATACTTTTTTATATTAAAAATACTACAATAGATATCTCTTACTTAATATCAAGTATGCATTCTAAACACATACTAAACAATTTTGCACACCAAATACATATTTTCTAACTCTATAGACATATTAACTCTACAAACATATTAACTCCCGACTTCAAGACTCACCTCAACGCTAAAGACAGCCTCTACATAATCATTTTATCTAGAAAAAACTCCTTTGACCCTTTTTCAAAACCGCTACTTTAAAATGGTAATTTGCTTTAGTGCCCCCTAAAATTTGTCTTATTTTGGCAATTTCCCACCGTCTATCTGATTTTTAGGTTGGGCCCTAATCGAAATGGGCCTTCATGAACCGGGCGAAAATGGCTAAACCAAAAAACCCGATGGACTCCAGAAAAGCAACCCGAAGAAAACCCCCGCACCATCATCTTGCTTCGCAAGAAAGGGTCTGCTTAAAGCTTACTGAACAAAGCTCTTGTTGCTGCTCCTTCTTCTTCTTCCTTCGGTGTCTCAGGCAAGTAGATCTCTGTCTCTCCTCCAAATACTCTCTTTGTTTTTCTGTATTCGAATTTCCATCATATTGGAATTTTGGCGCTTTTGATTTGGTTCTGATTTCTCATTGTTTGTGCAGAATCTAGCCGGTTTCTTCAATTGAATCGCAAAATGTTTCTCACCAGGTGATCCAGTGCATTCTCTTATCCTCCACGGCATTTCGTTCTCTCTTCGTTTTTATGTTGTTTCCATTGTTTAATTTTGCGGTCTCTCTTTTTGTGCTTCTGGTTCTGGGTCTTTTCAGGACGGAGTATGATAGGGGTGTGAATACCTTCTCTCCTGAAGGTCGATTGTTCCAGGTTGAGTACGCGATTGAGGCTATTAAGGTAGTTTATTGTTTTCCTTCCCTTTCGCTCTCTCATTTCTGGGTTATTTCCATTAAAATTTGTGTAGAAGTTTGTGAGATTCGGAGAAGTGTAGGGAAGTTGAGTGACAGAATCTTACATGCCTTTTTTTCCACCCCCATTTTATTGAATCAGCTGATTCCCTCCTTAATTTTTTGCAGCTTGGTTCGACGGCTATTGGTTTGAAAACAAAGGAAGGCGTTGTGCTTGCGGTTGAAAAACGTATTACATCTCCACTACTGGTCTGCCCCATTTCCTTAGAACTTTCTAAATTTCGTTATTTTTTTGGTCAATTGCTTATATTATCATATTCAGCTTAAATTAGAGGCATAGTCTACGTAGATACTGTAATAGATATGGTTGTATATGGGATGTACAAGGTTATATGCAAGTTCAACTTCAATATCTTGTCATCAATCTTGAAACTGAAAGTTGTACTTTGAATTTACTGAAAATTAGTTATTGACCCATTTTCTTATCTGTTTGGATTTCAAGGCTGCCTTTATTTGTCTTCAATTTTCATATTGGAGCCTAGGCATTATTTTTTATGTTATATATTCATTTTTGGAACTTTTATTTAGGAACCAAGTAGCGTGGAAAAGATAATGGAAATTGATGAGCATATAGGATGTGCAATGAGTGGATTAATTGCTGATGCTCACACACTTGTTGAACATGCTCGAGTTGAGACCCAGGTACTGTTGATACTATTTCCTTGCATCTATGGTTGGTATGTTTGAAAGACAAACTATTGAATTTTGAACTTCATGTTCTGCAGAACCATCGGTTCTCATATGGTGAACCAATGACTGTGGAGTCTACAACACAAGCTCTTTGTGATCTAGCCCTAAGATTCGGCGAAGGCGATGAGGAGTCCATGGTTATTACCACAACTTCATGTTAAATTAATCTAAACTGGCATTAAAATGGAAATGGCTTAACAACATTTATTTTGTTACTTAGATTCCATTCAAAGTATAACCTTCATATATATTATATGATTAGGGAAGTATTTCATGATTAATATTTCCGGATGTAAAAAATGAGTTTTTGGATGACCAACTTTCTGATGCTATTGACATGAATGTATGCAGAAATTGGTAATACTTTTCATGTGGTTTTATTTGAATTGAGGATGGTATCCTGTACTAGTGAAAAGTAGGAGGGCTGTATTCCCCATTACCATCTTCCGACTTCTGTATTTGAAAGAATTAGATCCCTTGTATTTTTCTTATGATGAAAAAGGATACGTGGTGGTATTATTTCGCTTGCTGATACAATACATTTTTTTTTCTCTGTACAGTCTCGACCATTTGGTGTAGCTCTTCTCATTGCTGGCCATGATGAAAAGGGGCCCAGCTTGTAAGTTTTAACACTGATAAAGAATATACTGATTTATGTGATTAACTGTTATTTCACTGCATTATGTGTTTTGCACCCCCACCTCCACGGCCCAAGTGATGGTTGTGTGGGTGTGTGTGAACACGTTGTTTGGCATCTATTCGCATGGAATGGAAAAGAGGTTACATCATTTTATTGAAGAATAAAAACATCTATTGTTGAGTAATTTTCTCATTGAGGTGTTTCATACTTCTACTAATCACAACCCAGGGAAAAAGTTCAAATTGCAAATGTTGAAATTTATGTGATATTGTCGCTTGATGAGCGAGCTACATTCAAATACCTTTTTGATGAGAGACATGTAGTGTAGACAAACGATCTAAGTTGGAGAATTAAATGGTCATCCCCAACCCTAATGACACAGGAGATTACCATTTGAAAAGGTTCCAATCAACCAAAAGTCAAGCAAAAGATGACATCAGACTGCTACTCTTTGATAATGTAATGCACCCTCAAAGAGACCGTAAATTCACAGGGGTTATCAAATAATACGTATCATTTTTATCTTCGGTCCTCATGTTTTTCTCTTCAATTGGTCAATCACCCTCAAATAACCAAGATAGATACAAAGCTAGTGTTTCTAGGTTTTCTTTTGAGATAAGAACCAAATGACAGTTAGAGGAGTAACCCATTCATTTTATAAAAATTATGAGGTTTCTCCAATTTTTCAATGTAGGATTTTCAACACGCTCTCTCAAGATAGTGCTTACAGGTTCACCATTCTTGGGTTGGATCAATTTCTATTTTTCGGAACCAAATACTCATTTAGGCTTCATGAGTTCTTATGTCATATTAGACTAACGTGAATTTCCATCTCAAAATCAATAGGGAATGAGAGGAGTAACTCATATATCTTATAATGATTATGAGGTCTCTTCATCTTTCCGATTATCTATATGCTAGTTGAAGCATTGTTCATGTACCCACACGTAGGACCTATAATTTTTAAAGTAGAGTGATGATAAGTCTGTATAATTAGGGATGTGTCAGTTTATAGTAGGTTTAGGTGAATTTGTTAGAGGTGGTTACAACTAGAATAAAAAAGTATCCCGGTGTTTCTTGTAACAATGTAAAAATGAAATTAAACATTTTCTGTGATAATATGCACTTTAGTGATTCTCCTTGGGTGTTGCTTCTGAATTTACCATTATCATGATTTTTCTCTTTGCTTGATTATGGTTGTTTTACCAATGTTTATGCTATCTATTCTACTTTTTTTTACCGGTTTTTCTGTCTTGTGCATGTGTCTTTGAGCTTTATGAAACAAGTTTTTGTTTGGCACTCATGTTTCTAATTTTAAGTATTCTGCTAAAGCCACTGCAATCATTTGCTTTCTAATGTCAAATAACTTTTCTAATTAATTATCACTTGTTTGCATCATCTATGCAATTTTTGATGTAGTGTTCATTTTTATTTGTGTAGATTACTGCTAGCATTGTATACTGTTTTAGTATTCATTTCAAAATTTTGTGCATGCATGATTAGGAATCTGCATTAAGGATTAACTAAAAGTCTTTCCGTCATATACTGGCAGAAATGACATTTCCCCCCCAGTTTTTAACCTGATAATCTGTGGTATGCAGATTCTACACTGACCCATCTGGCACCTTCTGGCAATGCAATGCTAAAGCTATCGGTTCAGGTTCTGAAGGTGCAGATAGCTCTCTGCAAGAGCAATACAACAAGGTATGTTTTCTACTTTATTGGTGTCAGATGTAACTGAATGCTATGGTGGCGTACCCCTTCTTTTTCTTCCATTTTCAGGAAAAAAAAAAAACTAGATAGGTGAAACACATTCCGATCTCATAGTTGTCTGATGATGGGATTTTGGTAGCTAAGCTACTTAGAGGACGGAGATTTATAAAGATATTTGGTCACCAAGGGTGAACGTTTTATTTACAAGCAATATGAGGTCTGGTGTTTTTGAAGTAAAAATGTGAAAAAAACGATATGTACATATATTATATATACATATTTATGATATGTACAAGCAAAATGAGATGTGTTTGACTCAGAGGTTAAATATAAAACACCAATTTCTCTGCGTTTTTTATTATCATAATTATTTGAGATAAATCTTACCATTTTCCTCAACGAAAGGGGTTTCAACAAATAGCCTTATTACAAGCATCATCAGAGCACGTCTGCGACTGTTACACCCATGCTTAAGCAACTACATATTTGAAAGTTGAACACCAAATGTTTTTAATTTTGATATATTAGATCAACCTCTTGCTTTTTGTTAAAAATCCACATACACCAGTACCATATTCAACTTTTATTGCAGGACCTAACGCTTCAAGAAGCTGAAACCATAGCACTTTCCATTTTGAAGCAAGTTATGGAAGAGAAGGTAAATAAATATGGCGTTTGATTCAATTAAACATTGGAATGAGATATCAAGAAGCATTGCACTTTTAACATTAACTTTTACATCTAATAACGTGCTGATTAAACCCACTCCCTCTTATTTCAGGTTACTCCCAACAATGTCGATATTGCGAAGGTGTCTCCAACATACCATCTATACACCCCTGCAGAGGTGGAGGCGGTCATTAGCCGGCTATGAGAGGTTCTTTCGAAAATCTTCTGGACTGCCGTTATGTTTCTTGTCACTGGCATGTATTTGTACTCTTCTTTGTCTGGTGAGGGAGAATCTCATGTTTTTGGCTACTTTCCAAGCTATTGGTAATGTGTTTACCGATATCTTACAGATTAATTATGGGACATTCTTGATGGGTTATTGCGAACTTAGATGAACATTTTGATTAGTCCTTTTACGAAAGTTCTGAACATTATATTCTGATTCGCCATTTTGTTTCAAAACGTGAGAATATCTTGTGGCAAACAGGAAACATCGACTTAGCAGCAAGCAGATTCATTGTCTATATCCTTCTGTCTTTTTGTTTTTGTTTTGATGTGACCCTTAGATGCATTTATTTGGATATGATATTTGATATGTGCTTTAGATGTGGGAATGAGAACATTGAGATGGGGAGAAGAAAAGAATATAGAGGCTTCATCCTTCTAGATGTCAGTACAGGGTTCATCCTCCTTTTCTTTTCTTTTCTTTTCTTTTTTTTGAGTCTTTTAATTATTTTTTCTACTCCTTTCTATTTCTTAAAAAGAAGAAAAAGTACACGGAACTTTAAGGTAAAATGTTGTGAAAATTCAGTGGAAAAATGTTTGAATAAATGTTTGAATGAAGTTAAAAATAAATATATGTTATTATTTCCCAATTTTGATTTTTTGAAAATGAAAAGCTTTGGATGATAAAAAATAAAACTTACATCAATTTTGAGGTGAAATTATACATTGATGTATAAAACTATATAATTCATGTAATCAGATAAGTCTATAAACCTTAAAAAACTTCCATCGAGTCTAATTGATAGGAAAAAAAAAATCAAAACTTTGATGAATGAAAAAAATCAGAATTTTCTCATACCAAAATTTTGAGATTTCGACCAAAATTTTAAAATATGGATGGAATATAATGTATTAACTTAGTATTATTATTTTAGTACTTAATGTGTTAGATTGGTATTGGATCATATTTAAGTTACTTAGGGTGTGTTTGGTGCGTGATAAAAGTAGAGAGTTGAGTTGAGTCGATTTGATAATTATTATCGAATTAAATTATTTGGAGAGTTAAATTGTCTGAGTTTATTTGCAAGAGTTGAGTTGAGTTGGTAGTTATTGTCTGTGTTGTTTGCTGAGTTGAGTTGGTAATTATATTATCTATGTTTGTTATGTTGAATTGAGTTGAGGGATCTGATACAGTTTTTTTGTGAAGGAGATTAATTCTATTTTTTTCTATTTGTTTTTTAGTTCATTCTTTCATTTTTTACTTTTATGCTTTGCAATTGTTGATTAACTTTCAAATATACACGTATTTTCTCAAATCATTTATGACATAAACTAGATAATCTCAATTTTTTTGTTCAATTTGTAGAACATAATAGATTATTTTTCATATATTATTTTCAAAAACTGTAATAATTCTAATTCTTTTCAATTTGTAAAATATACCAACAAAATACATTTTATATTGTTGCTCAATTAATTGGTATATTATATATTATATATATATATATATATATATATATATATATATATATATATATATATATATTGAATGTATGTATATATATTGAAGGTAATTATTATAATTACTAATTGGTATATTATATGTATATATATTGAATCTTGCTAACTTAACATTATTATTTCACATATCATACAGTTTATTTTTATATAATATGGATAGTATATTTGAAATTGAAATTATACATAGGATAATTACCTTTCATTTAATTATGATGGTGAGAATGTGATGTAATACAATGACATTTTTCATAAGATCATAAAAATAATATGAATCGACCGAACATGTGGCCGTTTCCAAAAAAATTCACAAAATATATGTTCTTTTTGATACTTATAATATCCGTGTTATAGTACAAACACAAAAATTATATGTCATGACATATGCAAAAATTATCATTCTTTTGACGATAAAAAAAAATAGATTTGGAGAGAAAGAAATGAAAATATCACTAGTTTTTAGGATTAGTTTTGAGTGGGTAAAAAAATGTGGTTTTAATAACCCACCGTTTTTCTTTATGGCTTAACAAACATGGTTAATAAATATCCATCCAACCTAACAACTCATATACATTTATCAAACACCCGTCAAAGATTTTGATGCATTTATATTTTTTTGTCTTGAAAATTCAAGATCTTCGAAAGTGAACGCTTTTCATTACTTGCATATTTTTGGCGGTTGATTATTTATTTATTTATTTTTGATAACCTCATTATTATTAAAACTATGAAAAATGTCTTTAAATTTTGTACCTGTTTCAAATATCCTTAAAACTTTTGGAAATTTTGCTAATATTCTTTAATTTTTTAAACAAAGTTCAGAACACCCTCACTCGGTTTTTTAATAGAAAATCTTTGTTCTTTGTTTCAAAATTACTCTAAAATGTCATTGAACTTTTAAAAAATATAGGCATATATATATGCTTTTATTCAAAGTTTGAAATATCGATGTCA
Organism: Benincasa hispida; assembly: GCF_027475165.1. Taxonomy (NCBI): domain Eukaryota; kingdom Viridiplantae; phylum Streptophyta; class Magnoliopsida; order Cucurbitales; family Cucurbitaceae; genus Benincasa; species Benincasa hispida. Next base: position 28,927,742 of record NC_143485.1, read on the forward strand.
GTGAAAATAACGAGGTTTTGGTATTGATGGAAATTTTAGAAAATTGCTACAATTAGTTAATAAAACTTTGATTGTAGATCAATTAGACTATGATTGACTATTTTTAATCCTCATTTTTATGAAGTAAAACAACATTTAGATGTATATTGTAAATGTTGATTCAAGAGTAGAAATTTTAAAAAGTAATGAAAAATAGTTACAAAATAATGTAAAGATAGGAATATATTTTTAGGTGAAATGATGTGAAAAATGGAAGTTTTGGATGATAAAAGGAAAAAACTCATACCAATTCAATATTGAGGTGAAATGATACGAAAATTGAAGGAAAAAAGTTTGAATGAGGCTTAAAAGAACATGTCCTTTTTTGTGGTTTTTTTTTTTTAAATAAAAAATTCAAATTCTTTAGAAACGAAAATTTCAAATTGAAAATAAAACTAAAAATTGAGAAAGTTGAAAAATAGAAAAAAAAATAACATATTAAATAAGTTTCATCCTTCGTCGAAAATGACATTGATGTGTGAAAATACACAATGTATGTAATCAAGACCATAAAAGTGAAAAGCTTCAACTAAGCTAATGTAACTAATTCCAAAAAAAAAATAACTAATAATAATAAAATAAAGAATTTTGAAATTTCTCAAAATTTTAAGATTTATCGAAATTTTGCTAAAATGGGGGGAAATCTAAATAAAACATTGCTTGAAATTTTCATAGAAACTTCTCAAAATTTCCTCGAAATGGGGGGAAACCGAAATTTCCCCTTATCGAAATTTTGAAGCCATCGAAATCTTGAAATTTTCCACCATGCTCTTACAATTGGTATTTGGATGAAAATCATTAGTATTTAGGCCACATTTACCAATTCATAATGAAATTGGTGTAATCATAATCAAATTCCATTGATAAATCAGTTGTAATGGGTCTCAATCGCAAATGTATTGAGATCGTTTTTAATCGCACTTACCTAAAATTAAGAATTTTGTCAAATTTACTATTATCGTTATGATTACCTTTATCTTCAAGAGCCAAACTGTTAGGATAACGGTAACGATAACAATAAATATGAAAAAATTCATAGTTTTTTTTTCTTTGAAATAGTAACAAGAGTGGTAAACATAGCCATAACCATAATCATAGCAGTAATGGTAACGATACGACGTAATTTTCAGACGCAATTCAATTGGTCACCTCACGCTTGCCATTTAGATTACATTACTTGATTATGGATTTTCAACTGGGACCCACATGTCAGTATGAATGCAGAACATCGGTAAATACTAGAAAACGTAAAACATGGGTCCCACTTTCTAAAATACCTTTCATTTATTGTGAATACACCTCCCATAAACATGACCTTAGTTTAAAAGATACACTTGTATTGGGTTGTATGTCCTAAAACTCGTAGTTTGTATTGTTAAACATTTTCTATTATCAATAAAGATGTTATTAACATTTATTTAATATAACTATTATTGAATATGTAAATTGCACTTATAAAGACTAAATCCAATAAACTAAGATTCATGACTAATATGAATACTTGAAATTTATGTGGAGACATAAAGATGGATCAAGTTCGAGTAATAGCCAAAATGGTCTATCGTATATTAATAAGGTTGGGTACCTTACTCTGGTAACACTATTGGATGTGACCCGCTTTGTAGATAGTACAAACGATGTGATTTTGAATCGTTAATGTAGAGACATGAGAAGTGGGGGCGTCCTATGCAATGAGTTTGCATAAGATCGGACCAAGAAATAAGTCACTCTTACTTTATAACGTTGTTTATTGTTTAAGATTGAATGTTTTGAATAGATGACATAGGTAACTCAACCTTAATTCCGAGCTAACTATGAACTCCTGTTTATTCGGGATTATCCTTAAATTTGCATCGGTAAGAGTTGACTCAACAACCTTGGCTCAATAAGCCTCCCACTTCAGGGATAAGAGCGGGTAGATAGCTGGGGACATAGGATGCAAGACAGAATTCACACCTATCTAATTTAGGGATAGGAGAAAGGTTGTTCTCTTAAGTATTGAATCCAGGTATTGAACAAGGGGCCCCACCCTCTCATTGGTCCGAGAGTGATTCAGTTTAGTGACTAGATCATAAACCAATTGTTCATTAGAAGATCAATGGAACTTAAGAAACAAGATGTAATTTCGGGGATAAAATAACATTTGACCCAACCATTATTACGGACAATCTGTGAAGGGTTGACTTACTAAATATGGTTAAATCAAGTAGACAGAAATATATCTACAGTGAAGAGAGTGAAACTATCAAGATATAGTGGTGTGTCTTAGTAGTTAACGAATATTGATTAATTCAGTTTATAGAGTTTAGTCGATTAATCTCAAATCGATGGAGCTCATGATCGGTAGGTCCATAAGATCCATCTATTAGCTTGTAAGACATTAACACCTTGGATTAGTGAATTGAGTGGTTTTGAAATGTCCAAAATCAAAATTAAGATTTTTAATTTGAAATGTTCAAATTGAATTTAAGGTTTTAGATTTGAAATGTTCAAATTGCATTTAGGGTTTTAATTTGAAAAGTTCAAATTTTCAATTAGGGTTTGGATGATTATATTCGATATAATTAATGTTTAATTTTATTGAAATTAAACGAAATTGGAGAGTTTAAAATATTTAAATATTGATTTAAATATTAATTATATGAATAGAATTCATGTGTAAATTAGATGTTGAATTAATTTAATATTTGATATTAGATTATTATTTAATTAATTATTTAAATTAAATCAATTTCAAATTAATAAAATTCAATTTTGGACATTTATTTTTAATTCAATTTAATTGAAAATTGAATTTTATGTTTGATTATTTTTTTGAAATTAATCAATGAAATTGAAAACTAAATGGGATTTAGTGGAAAAATCCACTTCTCATAGTGGTTTGGTGGCTTCTTCTCCATCAAAACACATATCCCACTTTCTCATTTGCAATGGAAGTGTCAATTTGCCACCTCTTTAAGGATTTGCATGTATATAATACATAAAACAGTTCCAATCTCTGAGATTGATGAAGGAGGCTGAAAATTTGTTTTTTCTGTAGAAGTTCTCTCTTATCTCTCAAACCCTCTTTTTTTTCATAATTCATTTGAATTCTAAGTTCCACCACTCAAGTCCAATGTTAAAAATAATAGAGAAGACATTCTTAATGGTCTACTACTGATTTGAAGGTCAAATTTGTGGAGAACGACTTAGATTTGGAGGATTCATCAAATGTATTTATCCCTCTTCTTTAGTAAGTTGTTACTTTACATGCTTTTAAAATTCAAATTAAGTGTTCAAATTAAGTGTAATTAGAGTATTTATTGATTCTGATGGTTTCGTTGTGTGCTTATATGTTCCTTCAACTTGTACTTTTCGAAGTTCTATTAATGTCCATAACCTTAATGACAAAAAGTTAAAGATACCCTCCATAACTTTAATTTGGGATGGGTTGATTGGACTATAATAGGGCACTAAGCATCTGGGTCGTGGATTGAAAACGGAGAAAAACTTTTCTTAAGGGTTCACTTGTCTAGCTAAAGCTAAAGCCATTTTTGAAATATAACAAACCATATTCTTTTAGAAGATAACAAATTAGTGAACCAATCGACTTTTTAATGTGATAATAGAAACAAAGATACATTTGAGAGATATAAGATAACCGTAAATACAGTGTATTCAAAAAAGTTGTTTAAACAAATCTATAAAAATTGAATAAAAAATACTTTAAAAAAGTATTTAAGAACTAAAAGGCATTTGCAAATTAGCAATTAAATTCAAAATATTTAGATCCAACTTGTTAGCACCTAAAATGTGCTACTTTTCTGAGCTTAATACCACCTAAAATTAGCAGATATAACACTATAGTAATTAAACTTCAACTAAGCTACTTTCCTCAAATATAGCACACGTCTGTTATATGATTTTGAAGATAAAACGTAAATTTGACCATTAGAGCTTACATACCCAAAATGAAACTCCGGAGTATCAACCATAAAAAAAGAGAAGCGAAAAGACGAGAATGTCCCTGAGGCTGACGCAGTGACGCTGTGCTCGATGCATTTTTTAGTAGCAGCGAATTGGTTTAGCGCTGGGATGCTCCAAACATTGGTGGAAGAAGAAGCCTTGAACGTGCATGTTGAGAGCCGCTGTGCTCGACCCCTGCAATTCGACAAAGGGTATCAGCGCCACAACACTGTCCCTAGGCGCCACAATGCTAGTGCTTTTTCTATATATAATTGTTAGCCAATTTAGGCCATTTCGATTCGGACGCCCCCACCTCGAAAATCTCTGTATTTTTCATCCCAACATTTATTTTTCTTGTATATTTCAATTATTCAATATTGGAGCTCATCTTGGCACATTGTGAGCAGTTAAGGTAACACTTTTCTATGGGATTGTAACTTGTAAAATCTCGACGAAGGTAAGACTTCTCTATAGAGTTGAAACTCGTAAAATCTTAATTGTGAGGCTTATATTTAGTTCTAGTTGCTTTTGGATTTTTTTGTTCTTAATTTAACTTAACTTCTATGCTTAGAAATCATTTATGGTTTGATCATCCGTTGTATTTTCTTGGCTTGCTAGAGAAGAATGCATCTAAGTTTTTGAATCTCAATAGGACATAGATTAGTGTACGCTTGTGGTTAAATTTCAAATTATCTAGAATAATTCTATTTTGGCATTGCATGACTAACTAGATAAAAAATTTAATCAATTAGTAGTTTAGGATATCCAAATTGCTAATTGTCTTGGCTAGATTACGTAGGTTTAATGTATATGTTAAAATGATTAGATCGCTATCTAAACCGATCTATTGAGCATATAGACTAATTAAGAAGTTCATTAGTGCATTAGGGCATTTAGCTATAGTCTTTTGAGCAAACAAGCTAAGAATGAAATCAGGAAAGCAGGGCTCTCTTAGTGTTCGATGAACAACCAAGTAGATGAGTGGATTCCAATTTTCCTAAGCTTGGCCTTTAATCAAATCAAATTCCCATTTTTAAATACGCTTTTATATTTATGCACTTTAATTTTGATCATAAATGAAACTCTCAAACCCCCTCCTTTTTTATGACTGTTGAGTTCACTAACTAGCTAAAATATCTCAAGATTCCCTGTAGATATGACTAGTTCTCACTAGCCTACAAACTCGTGAGAGTGGTAAAATTTATTTCTTGACGGGCCTCGATCACAGCACTTGGAGTATATAAGTGATAGAATCTATCATGACATGAGTTTATCAATCATTGATAAATTTTGCTATCAGTAGTAATAGACATTTATGACTGATAAGATTCATATAAGCAATAAACTTATATCAACAATCAATCATATAGTCTACTAATATACTCTATCATTGGTAGACTTTATCAGTGATATGAGGTATTACCAATAGACTTTAGTAGTGAGAAGGCTACTTATAGACTTTTATTACGTACCTTTTAACTTTCATCATAGATAGTTTAGCTGTAGATTAGTTGTTTCTAGTTCTTTTGGTTGCTTTGAAAAAGAGATTACATCAAATTACTTTGAATATTTTGTTGAGTTATTAATGAAAGAGATAGAGAAAACAAAAATGGAGGAAGAAAAAATTTGTTTAAATCTATTAGTGATAGAAAAGATAGAATATATAAGAGTTGTGCATTGTAATTGAAATTTACCCGTCATAATAGTCTATCATTAATAGATTTAGGTTGTAAAATAAAAATAAGTTAGTGATTGGATGATTTGAATGAGAAATTTTGGCTAAACACAAGTTTGCCACGTCATCAAATGAAAACCCAGACTCGTTGAAAATTATAAATTGGATCAGACCGAGTAATTAAAGTTGCTTAGGCTCAATCTAACCCACACCCATGATAATTTTTTGGTCAATTAAAGATTGGGCTTAAACCCAATATTTGGGCTCAACAACAACTGGGCCTAAACCCATATAAGGCCCATGGGGAGCTTCTATAAATAGAAGTCTTACCCCTTCATTTGGGAAGGAGAAGCTCTGAAGATAAGAAGCTTTGAAGATTGAAGTTCTAAAGAATTGAAGATCGAAGCTCTCAAGATTTGAAGACCAAAGTTCTGATGATTTGAAGACTGAAGCTTCGTCTGAAGCTCTCAAGATTTGAAAAATTGAAGATCGAAGCTCTTCAAGCTTTAAAGCTCTGAAGACCAAAGCTCCCAAGTTCTCAAACTCCAAAGACTAAAACTCTCAAGTTCTCAAGCTCTAAGGAACTAAAGATTAAGGTTCTCAAGTTCTGAAGAACTCAACACTGAAGCTCTCAAGTTTTAGAGATCTGAAGACCAAAGGAGACTAAGACTCCAAGCTCCTGAAGATTTGAAATCTGAAACTATAAGAAGATTTGGAAGAGTTAAACATCTTGTAACGTTTGAGAGAAAGAGTTAAAGGAACATATATTAGAGTTTGTACCTACATACTACAAATCAATACAAATACAAAGTTTGAATTCAACTAATTGAGTTTCTTCAAAAATCTCATTGAACAGTTTGGCACGCTGACGGTATGTGCAGGCACAAGCAATCGAAGTAATAAATCCCAAATAGGGTACCGAACAAAATTTTCCTAACTTAGCTATCATAATTCTTCATTAATTTTATCCAGGCAACCAAAAGATGATTTTTATCTATAATTACGAATAACAAAAATTCAGTTACACGTAAGAACAATTCAGAGCAAAACAATTCTAGGGTGTTATTTCATTTAGGGAATACAATGAATATGACATGCAATTGATTGAAACTGATAGATTGAGGCTAGAAGTTCTAAAATCAGAAAATCTTCTCTCGAGCTCAAACCATCCTAATAACTACCCATCGACTCGAATCTCTTCTATCGCTTGAATAATTACAGCATTAAGACCCTTCAATTGCACCCCTTATTATTATAAATTCACTCTCATGCACTTTCGAATAACAATCTAAATTATTGGGTCCAACGAATTAAACTCTCTCTTAGTTTCATTCAATTAATGGCTAGTTAATCAAAAGCATTAAATACAAATAATTTAAAAATCCATGCAAAATCAATCAATTGTAAATTCAATATTCAAAGTAACATCCCTAAAATCCACAAACACCCTAGAATAAAAGAGTTTAGACACACATGATTCCAATAATATTAATTAACAAACAAATAATCATTATGGAAAAAAATAAATTAACAAAGAAGAACGATCTCCCCTCAATAGGTTTGAATCCCAATCACGATCTTGACTTTCGCCACGAATATTGAATTGTTCTTCAACAAAATTGCACGATCACGATCAATCCAAAAACGCTCTCACAAACAAACAATCATTATGGCAAAAAATAAATTAACAAAGAAGAACGATCTCCCCTCAATAGGTTTGAATCCCAATCACGATCTTGAATTTTGCCACGAATATCAAATTGTTCTTCAACAAAATTGCACGATCACGATCAATCCAGAAACGCTCTCAGATCAACTCTCAATGGAAATCTCGAGTCTTCAACCAAAAATGATTAGAATTGCTTTATTTCGGCTCTTGTACAGACTAGTAGAATTTAGGTATAATCTATCTAAGCCGGCTCTCTTTTTTTCCCTCCCCTTCAAACCTGACGGCGCAACGCTGTTATTTATAATATGCTCACAGCGTTGCAATGTTGGTGTCATGCCAGTCGCACGTCAAAGTCGTAGCATTGCAACGCTGCTCTGTTTCCAATTGGTCTCGGGTTTACAGCGTCAGGGAGCAGGTTGCAATGCTCTTCCAATACTGGCTCTCCCGAATTGCCTTCCAAATTTTCCTCTTTTCTTGATCTTGGGTCCTTGATTTCTTCCTAATTCCATGGCCAACCTGTAAATGCTCAAAATTGGAGTTTTTCCTCGGGTTTTTTTTTTTTTTTTTTAATCATTTTCACACAAATTACTCCTGATGCTTAGTTTCCTGAAATTACTCAATAAACTAATCAAACTCAACAAAATCTAACAATAGTAGCTCTAAATTTGAAGGTAATAAAAGCACTTTTTAGATGCTTTTCACCACCTCAAACTTAAAACCTTGCTAGTCCCAAGCAAAGAAAAGAAAGTAACACAAAGCAGGAGAAATAATGAATACTGAAATGAAAAGGTTCAAGGCATACATTCTCTTATTCCGGTTTCATCAGCTTCTCAACATATACAACATTTATCCACAGAAAAATTCAGACACATCCTAATCGTTGAGAGTTTCTAAAGCCAAAACTTTTTATCCTCTGTGTGTGTGATTCCTCATTTAATTAAAAACTCAAAAACTGACTTAAGATTTAATTAAGCCTGATCAGTTTTCTCCCTAATCTTGCTCAAGCACCAATCATGTATCACCACACTCAAGGAAGTAATATATACACTAAGGTACCTTATCTCTCTCTCTCTCTCTCTTGTTTTTTAACATCAAAAGGGCCCTCAACTTGCATCATTTTTTTGGGGTCGATGCCCTAAAGTCTCGTGTCCTGTAGTTTGTAAATAGTTTGTACGAACGCTTGTGTTGTTAATATATGATATTTACTTCACATCTTGTATTTTTGCTCAGTTACTTGTTTTATTTACTTTACCACAAACCAATAAACATAAAATCCCTGGTTATTTGTATGTGACTTAAACATGTATGTGGTAACATATAAGTGGATTATGTCTTGAGTGATAACCAAAATGGTCTATAGTATATAGATATAGGAGGGAAACCTTATCCTAGTAACGCTACGGATGCGGCCTGTTTTGTGGAATGGTCACAAGTGTTGTGACTTGTCACAGATGGTCGGATCTTGATCATTCGTGTTGGGGACATGCGAGCGGGGGCGTTCTATACAAAGAGTTTGTATAAGACCTGACCACGAAGTGTTAACGTCTCGTTATATAACATCGTTCATGACAGAGACTTCACTTCACTAGGATGACCATAGTAACATGACCTCAATCCTGAGTGAGTTAGGAACTCCTGCCATTAAGGGCGGTCCTTTGATTTATATGGGTGTGTGTGGCCAGGTCGCCGATTCAAACCTACCATTTTGGGGATTTGTCTGATTTGGGAGATGGGAACTCAGATATACAAGATGGAATTCATTCCTTCCTCGAGGCAGGGGTAAGTAGATAGATAGCTCCCTTAAGGGCTGATTCCGGGGCTTGAACGATGTGGCGCCACACACCTTCTTTTGGCCCGAGAGATGTTCACAACTATGTTGTATTGTTCATTAGAGAAATCAGTGGTACTTAAGAAGTGAGATGTAACTACAGGGGCAAAACGGTAATTTGGCCCAACTGTACCTACGAACATCCGTGAATGGTCATCGTACTCATGATTGGTTATATCCGATGGACACAAAAATATATCTGTGGTAAGAAGAGTTCAGCTGTTGGTCTTTAGTAAAATGTCTGACAGTTAACGGATGGTGGATCTCGTGGCTAAAGAGTTTAGTTAGCTATTCATGAACCATTTGAGCTTCGAGCCACAGGTTCATTAGGTCCACTGGGTGGCTTGGATAAAGTTGAGAACCAGTGTTTGGGTTAATTTGAAACGTTCAAATTGACAAGAGGAAGTTCGATTATATATTATATAATTGGACTAGTTAATTATATATGATATAATTGGTTAAATGTATGAGATACATTATTTTGGAGAAAATTAGATATAAATATGATTTATATCAAGTAGAGGAGAAAATACTATAGTAGATATGTGATATCAAACTATAGGTTAAAAATATAATATGATTATATTTATTAATTAATTAGCTGGTTAATTATATGATAATTAATCCAAAATTCACGTTCGGACATGGATTAGTAGGGCAACGTCGGTTATTGTAACTGATGAGTTGAAATGAAAATAGTTTTCATTTTGATCGATCGCCCAAAAAGATTTCGCAAGCGTGCGTTGGAGAAAAGAAAACGTTCGCTTAAGTTTTTTCGAGAGCCTATACGATAGCACTCTCCGCCTAAACGATCGTCTACCTCGGGCCTAAACAATCGCACGCTATTTTCTACACGATCGGACAGCTTCTCTAAACGATCGTATAGTGTGCCGATTTTACTAAACGATCGTGTACCTTTTCCTAAACGATCGTTCAGTAAATCCTATGCGATAGTGTCTTTTTCCCTCCCATTTTCTTATCACCTACACGATCTGGTATTCCTCCTTCCTCTACCAAATTCACCAAAGACCACTCTTTGGGTGTTTACTCTGAGAATACTCGAGGCTCTTTAGTGGTGGTGTAGCTCCTCCTAAATGATAAGCGTTTTTGTTATGCAATAACGTCTTTTTCCCTCCCACTTGCTTATCGCCTACACGATCTGGTATTCCTCCTTCCTCTACCAAATTCACCAAAGACCACCCTTTGGGTTTCCACTCCGAGAATACCTGGGACTCTTTAGTGGTGGTGTCGTCCCCGCAGCATTCATGTTTGTGCGTTGTTCGTGCTGCTATTTTCGACGCTGCTGCTGGGTATTGGTAGATTGCATGGAGGTTTCCGCTGTGTTGGAGTTCCGAAGTGTGAAGAACGTCTTTAACTGGTATGAAACTTTTTCCCTTGTTATTATCTTATTATTAGCATGCCGATAATTAGTGTTTATTTGCATAACTATTTGTATTGAATGTATAATATGTATTTCAGTCACGGTGAGATCAGAGCGATCCGAACGCGCTCATGGAACTCTTCGGTAAGAGATCATTCACATTTTACCTAGGGGCACTAGCTTTCACACATCTACTATAGAGAACCATACCTAGTCAATTCCCAGGTGTCCTAACTGTTCACAGTAAAGACACTCTTTTTACGCCCATCCATGCATACACATTACAAGTTTACAATAAGAAAAAGATATTTCTTTTAAGCACATGTGTATACTCTTCTCTTTATTTATTTATTATTTTTTTAGGCAAAAACAATATTATTTTCTTTCCTCTTAGTCTAACATTACAAACCATCATGTAAGGCACTCTCTAACCAGTGGGGCCTTTCGAGGTGATAACCAAATTGACTTAAATTAATGCTTTGTACAGTTAGAGGTTCTAAATTAAAGTGGTTCGTGCTTAAGATACCAGAGGATACACAGAGGGATTCAGAACAAAGAATACTCAAGACAGAACTATGTTATCCAATTTCTACTTCAAAGCATGAAATATATCATGAGTGACTCATCAACCATCATAATAAAAGAAAGAAACCCAAGAACACAATCCAATTTGTCTCAGCATTCTTCCTAACCAAAATCAACTTTTTTTAAAAAATTTCAAAATTTTTCAATTTTTCTTCAAAATCAACAATAACATGCATAAACAATCAACTAAAAACAACATGCATAAAAGCACAAGATTCAAGCACAAAGTACGCCCTCCACCCCAAACTTAAAAAGATGCATTGTCCCTAATACATAAAATCTAAAACAATCACAAAATAGATGAGTGATACAAGCCTGGGTAATGAGTAGGGATTCACGAATCTAGATGGCGAACTGGTGCTTGAAAACACTTGAGCATCATCTCCAACCTGAGGATAAAAACAAAATAATCATGAGGTGGCTCTCTATCCATAAAAAAAAAAAAAAATCAAATAACAAATAAAATAAAAACTGAATTAAAAGTAGAACAGTTGGGTTGCCTCCCAAGAAGCGCTTAGTTTAACGTCTTTAGCTCGACTAGGTCACCAATTCAAACAACTTTTAAGGTGGCTTCATCATTCCATGCACAACAACACTTGAAATATATAATTTTCTCCTACACTGACATTCATATAAAAAATTAATCGAAGAACAGTTATCAGAAAAAGCATAATCTTCTTTCCCTTTTTCCACTAGTTCAATATCTCTCTTACGAATATAATCGAGAAAATTTATTGTACCTTCCTTTGGAGATTGTTCATGATAACTTACCTTTTCCTTGCCCTTTCCTTTACCAAGAGATTGTTTAGAATGTTTACCATCTACTTCATTGATCTCTTGGCACAAACTTACAGGCTCATTGGGTTTGGAAGAACGAAAGATGTTGAATTTTACCTCTTCATCGTTCACCCGAAGTGTAAGCTTGCCATCATAAACATCAATCAAAGCTTTTCCTATGGCTTGGAATGATAATCCAAGGATGATGGCAATTTTAGCATCTTCTTCCATGTCTAGGACCACAAAATCCACAGGAAAGATGAAATCACCAACCTTAACCAGAACATCCTCTACTACACCATGAGGGTAAGTGAGGGAACGATCTGCCAACTGCATTGAGATCGTTGTTGGCTACACCTCTACTATGTCAATTTTTCTGTACAAAGATAAAGGCATCAGATTAATTGAGGCTCCTAAATCACATAAGGCCTTATTTACCGTCAGATTCCTTATAGTGCAGGAAATCATGAAACTTCTGAGATCCTTTAATTTTTGCGATAGCTTCTTTTGCAATATAGCATTGCATTCCTCGTTCAAGCTCACCGTCTTATACTTTTCGAATTTTTTCTTTGAAGACAATATTTCCTTCATGAACTTCACATAGTTTTGCATTTGTTCCAACACATCTGCAAAAGAAATATCAATGTGAAGCTTCTTAAAAATATCTAACAAATTGATCATTTACTTTCTTTTTTTGAAAACGCTAGGGATAACGATTTTTATTCAATACAGTAGGTGAAGGTTCAGAATTACGCCCTGATTTGGATGATATAGGAACATCACCCCTTTTTTCTTGATTCACATTACTAGCTGAAAGACTCAATACAACCTGTTCCTCCATCTGATCTGGTAGGGGATGCACAATGTTTTTCCCACTTCTCAACGTTATTGATTTACACTCTTCCCTTGGGTTTTTCTCTATCCAGCTAGGGAAAGCTCATTTGTTCATCGTGTTCAATGTAGCAGCGATCTGGCTGACCTAAACCTCAAGGTTCTGGATAGCTTTCCCATGACTCGTTACTATGCTCTCTAAGAAGTTGGTTCTACTCTTGGATTCTTTTACAAAATCCCCATGCAAACCCTCCATAGATGGTTTCTTTTTAGAAAAACTTGGAGGTGCCTGCAAAACATTCTTATTGTTAGCGTAAGAAAATTTTTCATGATTTTGCAAACCTGAGTGATAATGAGTGGATAGGTTCACCTGATAGGAATTTTGATGGGCTCCTTGAATTATTCGCTTGGCGCACATAATTGGTCTGCTCAGAGTTAGGTTCCTCCTATGATGTGAGTGCATTGCAAGCCGCCATCAATGCAATCGATGGTTGGGTACCTGTAGACAAAAGATTAATGGCATTAGTCAAAGTAGCCATCTGCGCCTTTAAAGAATTTACCTCATCAAGTTCATGAACTCCAACCACTCTAGATGGAGACCGTTCTAAGGGCCAATTATAGCTTGTGGCAGCCATATCTTCCAATAATGCCTGAGCAGCATCAACAATCTTTGCAAAAATTGAGCCTCCTGTAGCAACATCCAAGATGGATTTCGTTGTACTGGTCAACCCATTGTAGAACAACTGGATTTGTAACCAGTTAGGGTATCCATGTTGGGGACACTTCTGTAGCAACTTCTTATAGTGCTCTCATGCCTCGAATAACTACTCCTCCTTTCTCTGTCTGAATGTGCCAATTTCTGTTCTCAGTTTGCTCGTTTTCGCAGGAGGGAAGAATTTGTTCATAAAGGCTTGGGCGAACTCATCCCATTTGGTTATGCTTCCAGTTGTAACTGACTCCAACCAGTCTTTAGCCTTGTTCTGCACAAAAAAAAGGAAACAATCTCAATATAATGTCATTAGAAGAGACTCCATTTATTTTTACCATCCCACTAATTTCCAGGAAAGAGTGGATATGCTTATGTGGATCTTCATGTGGAGTTCCTTTGATTGCAAGGTCCCATGCCATCTGAATTAAACCAGGTTTTAGCTCAAAATTATTGACATTGATTGGGGCCTCAACAATGCCCGTCTGGGTTGTGGGGATAACTGTTTGAAAATAATCTTTGATGGTTCTCACAACTCCTCCTTGATCTCCCAAGGTGTTGAAATTAACTCTCATTTTCCTTCTTGCTTTTCCCAAAGTCCTTTCAAGTAATGGATCACACGAAACATGTTCAGCCTGTTAATTTCTTCGCATACAAGGATTCTCCAACCACTACAAAAAAAAAAAAAAAAAAAAACAAACAAACAAAAACAAAAATGCCCAAATTAAGATCAACTCAGGCTTCAGTGATATTAAGTTTGGGGAAAAAAAATTTCTTACCAGTCCCCAGCAGCGACGCCAAAAACTTGGCGGTATGCGCAAGCACACGTAATCGAAGTAATAAATCCCAAATAGGGTATTGTCCTCAGGGACCGACATGAGTAAAATTTTCCTAACTTAGCTATCACAATTCTTTGTCAATTTTATCCAGGCAACCAAAAGATGATTTTTATCTATAACTATGGATAACAAAAATTAAGTTACACACAAGAACAATTTAGAGCAAAACAATTCTAGGGTGTTGTTTCATTTAGGAAATACAATGAATATGACATGAAATTGATTGAAATTGATAGATTGAGGCTAGAAGTTCTAAAATCGGGAAATCCTCTCTCGAGCTCAAACCATCCTAATAACTACCCATCGACCCGAATCTCTTCTATCGCTTGAATAGTTATAGCATTAAGACCCTTCAATCGCAGCCCTTATTATTCTAAATTCACTCTCATGCAATTTCGAATAACAATCTAAATTATTGGGTCCAGTAAATTAAACTCTCTTTCGAGACATCTAATTAACTTAGGTTCATTCAATTAATGGCCAATTAATCAAAAGCGTTAAACACAAATAATTTAGAAATCCATGCAAGCTCAATCAATTGTAAATTCAATATTCAAAGTAACATCCCTAAAATCCACAAACACCCGAGAATAAAAGAGTTTAGCCACTCATAATTCCGATAACAGTATTCAACAAACAAACAATCATTATGGCGAAAAATAAATTAACAAAGAAGAACGATCTCCCCTCAATAAGTTTGAATCCCAATCATAACCTTCTTGACTTTCGCCACTAATACCGGAGTGTTCTTAAACAAAACTGCATAATCACGATCAATCTTCCTTTCACGATCAATTAAGAAATGCTCTTAGATCAACTCTCAATCGAAATCTCGAGTCTTCAATAAAAAACGATCAGAATTGCTCTATTTCTGCTCTTGTACGGACTAGAAATTAGGTGAAATCTACCAAAGTCGGCTCTTTTTTTCCCTCCCCCTCAGACCTAGGGCGTAATGCTGTTATTTATAATATGCTCACTACATTGCAACACTGCAAACCAACGTTGCAACGCTAGCATCATGCCAACCGCGCATCAATGTCATAGCGTTACAACATTGCCCTGTTTTCAATTGGCCTCAAGTCTACAACGTCAGGGAGTGTTGCAATGCTCTTCCAATGCTGGCTCCCCCGAATTGCCTTCCAAATTTGCCTCTTTTCTTGATCTTGGGTTCTTGGTTTCTTCCTAATTGGCAAACCCATAATTGCTCAAAATTGAAGTTTTGCCCCGGGTTTTGATCATTTTCACACAAATTGCTCAGTGATGCTTAGTTTCTTGAAATCACTCAATAAACCCCATCAAACTAAACAAAAACTAATAATAGTAGCTCTAAATTTGAAGGTAATAAAAGAACTTTTTAGATGCTTTTCACACGCCTAGTGGGACTTCTCCACCTTTCATCTCTTTCTTTCACACAATATCTATCTGACATCTAAAAGCAACATTTTCAAAGCTTCAAGCGACGCTAACATAGGACAAATTACTCATACTCGTTCCAAGTTGATTCAACAATCTGAAGTGCAATCAGTCTTCAAAATTGCAAGGAATATATGGGAGAAACTATCAAAATCAACAAATAACGGGATTGTCATCAAGAAGAATCCCCCATCTAATGTAGCCACTTCATCTTCTAAGCAATCAAACAAGGAAGCATCATAACCCAATATAATCTCAGTCATGATGGAAGACATAGATACAGATGAAGAAAGAATGGCTGAATTAAAAATGAAGGTGGGCATGCTAATGAAGGCAATCAAAGAGAGAGATTATGAAATCGTGTCTCTAAAGAATCACATCGAAAGTCGTGATGCTGTTGAATCAAGCTAAACACCTACTGTTGATTCATGTTATGAATTACATGTTTTCAACGCAATTTTAAGTACTTTTTATTAAAAAACATGAATTATTTCATGACTTTCTCTTCAATATTAGCCTATCCCACAAACTTTAGCTCTTGAAGGTCTAACTGGGTTTTAATTATGATATTTGCTGATTTAGATTTAATTTGGTGGACTTTGGCAGCTTTTGGCTGTTTTTGATAAAACTTGATTTAATGCGCCAGTAATAGTCTGATGTGGCCGCAGTACGGAGCCCTAAAAATCCAGATTTCATCTTGGTCAAGTTTCGCCCCAATTTTCTCGAGATAATCAGTTGATCAATTTAATTTCTGCTTGGAAATCACTTAAACCATAAATCTTGGTCTTCCCCAACCATTTGAGGGCCTATAAAAAGGGATGGAAGCCCTCCATTTAAGGTCGTGAACTCCTAGTCGATCCCATCTTCCTCCATCGACACTTTACCATCTTTCCATTAGCCACTTGCGGTTCATCTTTACGTTTCAAGTCAAGACTTTATGAAAGGAAGTTCTTCTAAGGTAGTTTGACTCTGGGAATTCTCCTCCCCCGGAAGTGAGTCCCGAGGAGTAGTCTTCACCCTTGAAAAGGGGAAGATTGAATTAGGGAAAGGCTTAAACCTTTAAGATTTTCCTTAAGCTCGTTAATAGTAGCATCCATTTTTACATTGCATTCCATTAGTACCGTGTAGTTATTTATCGATCGATCTTTTTCTAATCGAACTCATTGTAGCAATGATTTTTGATATAGTAAAGGAGTTTATTTTGTCAATCAACATGAGCTAAAATTTCCCTAGGAGTTTAGCAGGGTGAATGCCCTAGGGTTTTTACAGCTTAGAATTGAAGGAACTCTATACAAAGAGAAGTAGTGAGCAGAAGCAAGATTGTTCCAAATCCCATTGTGACAAAACATACACATTTACAATCAAACATCACCAGTTATGCATAAACACTAAATTACAACATGCTACATAAAAATAACACTAATGATCAAGTGAACTTACCCTTGAAGAACTTTTCTTCTCATTCCCCTCGATCTACTAGCATGAATGTCTAACAACATGAACGTCATGCCTTAGCAATCTCCTCGAACAGAAATGAGCAACACTTGACCCTCGAACAATAAGTAGACACCACCATGAGGCTACCTTGGTATTCTCGATGTGAGAATCCAAGAATTGTGGGCTTTGTATGGATTTGGTAGAGGGAAGGAGGAATTGACAGATCGTATAGACGATCGAGAAGTGGGAGATAACTGGAGTCTATCGTATAGACCGAGTACTCGATCATTTAGTAAACGATTGTCTATCGTATAGCAAACTCGATGCACGATCGTTTATACTCTCAAGCTATTGTATAGCTTTTTCTTGTGCGTTCGATTATCAATCGCATATCGATCGCATCATTAAGAAAATGAAAACGATTTTCATTTTTATCCATCAGTTATCATAACTGATCACAACTTCCCACTAAGTTGGTTATTAAGAGAAAAACTGAAACCAATTATCCCATAATTGATTCATTACAAATAAATAATATATTTATAACCTATAGTTTTAATATCACATCTCATGCAATATATAAACCATAGTTCTTTTTCTCCTTTATGGCATTTAAAAATAATTCCTCCAATTAATGTATCTAATACATCAAATCAATTATATCACCATCTTTCGGTCCAAAATTTGTTAACATTTAACAATTCCACGTAAGTGTAAGCTCTCATTTTAGGCCCTAGAGTCCTGCCCTAATGCGCCCACCATAGGGAAAAAGAAAATTAGGACAAGAGACTAAAGCAACCTTATCCTTTTCAGGAGAGTTGTGCAAAACTGCAATCCTTTAGGGGGACACTCCCAAGGTGCCTCGAGGTGATGCATAAAACGTTATCCAACATAATGAAAGAGACTGTGGGATATGTTGTCACATGTCTCGCTCCCACTTACTATGAACATTCTTTCCATTCACCTTGGTATTGACCTATTCAAACACCATCCTTTAGGGGGACACTCTCAGGGTGCCACGAGGTCGAGGATAGATCTCACGGTGTGAACTTTAGGGATAAACGTATAGAGGTTTAAGTGAAGTATCATATACCCCAAGTACCTCCCACTGAATGTTCTAACTAGGGTTTCATTAACTTAGACAATCCAGCTACTGATTTTATCTAAGTGTGAGTTTAATTTGCTAAAAAACAACTCTTTCTTTTGATAACTATACAAGTTCGAATCAAGTCCCATTAAACACTTTAACAGATTATCATCAAATTTGCAAGCATGCATCAAATCTATCTAATTCACCTTTCCAGGTAGGTTCCCAAGTAGGGGTGTTCTGTTTCCGTCAGCTTAAATACTCCAGCCTAGTCAAACCCCGCCTTAGACAAAAGGTCCTTTATGGATATATTTGCTACATATTTAATCTTTTATTAGTCAATTTAATCATATTAAACCGATTAAAAGATTAAACTTACGTTTCTAATCTCATTAGAACCGTGATCTTAGATCTATCTCAATCAAATTTTAAAACTCTTTTAAAACATGATTAAACCTAAGTTTGCATGTATGTCTTTCTTATTGATTTTAGTTCTAATTTCTATTATGACTCTTATAAAAAGAAACAACTAAAACCATGCACATTGCTAAGCTAGACTAGGAATTTATAACTTTTATAAATTAACCTATGTGTCATGCCACATGCAATGTTCACTCATTACTATATATAACTCTTATATAACTTGTAATGAACCAAGCATACATGCTTTCATACACCCTTATACTATAACACTTATAATATAAAAATGATGCATGGATATGCTTAATGCATGCATATATTATAACTTCTATATTATATGATATATGAGTATGCTTTAAAGTAATTTTAGTCATGCAAGCTACTATATCATAACTCTTATAATATAAAGATGATGCATGACAAATGCATAACCTATGATGAGTTTTAAAACTATATGGCATACTTTATGACATATAAATAAACATACATCACATGTACATTCATCAAGAGTAAATGGACTGGGAAGATTAGCCTAAAAAACCAGAAAAGTAAAACTATCTATTACAAAACTAATGAGCCAATCGATTCAAACAGGCGAACCGGGTCTTGAACCGCCAGGGTGAAGCAATATTCTTTTGATCGTATAGTAGCTCCTACTGATTGTTTGTAACGTTGAACGAGCATAAACGATCGTGTAGCATGGATCGAGTGCCTATGACTATGCGATGAAGCATGAAGGCCATGTGATTGTGCAGCGCACATCGTGTAACGCATATATAAACGATCAAGTAGACGACAACTATGCGGTGAAGCATGATCGTCTAAATGATCGTGAAGCAAGTGTCAAGTATTGTATACCAAGTGATCGAGTGGCCAATGATTATGCGATGAAGCATGTTGGTTGACTCAATCATTTAATGCGCGCGGATACCATGCGACAAGTATTATAAACTCAACAATCGTTTACCTCAGCGTCTACACGATTGAGTAGCCAATGCAACATGACCAAGTAAACTCTTTACCTGATCGCTTAGCATCGGCCAAGCGATTGTTTAGCAAATACTACACGATCGAGTAGAACATTTCTACATGATCGCGTAGCCAAATCTAAACTATCGTATAGCCTGGGCTACACGATGCGACCAACCCTTGGTCTTCTTCCTCGATAAGAACAACATCTACATGCTCTGAAGCTTCTGCACGAACAACTTTTACAGACTCAAACACTTTGAATACAGACTCGATAGCAATGTCATTATGCCCAAAAACACAGGGGCCCTTATAAATTGACTTGAAATATAAAGAAAGCTTTAATAAATAAAGGCAATCATCCCGAAACATCCATCGATTCACATCCACAACTACATCTAACGTTTAAATGCATTGTAGAAAACATAAAACCCACCAAGACTGCAAATGTAATTCGATGCATCAATGGAATTTGAACTATCAGAATAACTTGGCTATGATACCAATTGAAGGAACTCTATACAAAGAGAACCAGAGAGCGAAAGCAAGATCGTTCCAAACCCTATTGTGACATAACATACATATTTACAATCAAACAACACTAGTTTTGCATAAACTCTAAATTACAGCATGCTGCATAAAAATAACACTAAGGATTAAGTGATTTTCCCTTGAAGAACTTTTCTTCTCGTTCTTCTCGATCTACCAGCACAAACGTTCAACAGCACGAACGTCACGCCTCATCAATCTCCTCTAACAACAACGAGCAACACTCGACCCTTGAACAGTAAGCAGACACCACCACAAGGCTACCTTGGTATTCTCGGTGTGAAAATCCAGAAGTTGTGGGCTCTATATGGATTTGGTAGAAGGAAGGAGGAACTAATAAATCGTGTAGACGATTGAGTAAGTGGGAGATATCTGGAGTCTATCGTATAGACGGAGTACTCGAGTGTTTAGAAAACGAGTGTCTATCGTATAGCAAACTCAATGCACAATCGTTTATGCACTCAAGCTATCGTATAGATTTTTTCTTTTGTGCGTCTGATTATCAATCGCATATCAATTGCATCATTAGAAAAAATGAAAGCGATTTTCATTTTATCCATTAGTTATCATAATTTATCACAACTTCCCACTAACTTGGTTATTAGGAGAAAAAATCGAAACCAATTATCCCATAATAGATTTAGTTATAAATAAATAATATATTCATAACCTATAGTTTTAATATCACATCTCATGCAATATATAAACCATAGTTCTTTTTCTCCTTTATTGCATTTAATTGTAATTCCTCCAATTTATGCCTCTAATATATCAAATCAATTATATCACATATAATTGAAGCAATTTAATTATATCATATATAATCAAATTTTCTCTTGTTAATTTGAACACTTCAAACTAACCCAAAAACCAATTCTCAACATGAATCCATTGAGCTACCAAGGGGACCTTATGGACCTGTAGCTTGAAGCTCCACCGGTAAGTGAATTGTCACACCCCCTCCCAGATTACCCTTTTAATCTGGAAGAGGATATGACCGTGGTAGTTACTAGCGCTACTGCCAGCTCCCACCACCCAAGCCTTCTAATCTAAATACCAACCTGCTGAAAACATTAGTAATATACGCATACAAAAATCCTCCCTTAAGGTTCTACAAAGATTACATAAATACATGCATACAACCAAGACATTACTTTTATAGAAAAATATTCACAGATGGCTCAAACGTTCCTAAAGAAGCCCTAGTCTCTCTCGAAACATGTATACATAAACAGATCATCAACCTAAGTCTTCTTAATAAGCCGAGTCTTTCGGTGGCAAGCAATAGCAAGAGTTAACCCTGAGGAAATTGACCGCTACCTGAGAAGGGAAAACACAGAGGTTCCATGAGCTTAAAGCCCAGTGAGGGACTATAACATCGTATAACATTATTCATTACATTACTATAAACATGTAAATATATTAATGAATGTTTCAAGCAATTGTCACTAAATGTAGCTTTACACCATTCTTAGATATCATCAAACATCATTATTTCCTAGTTGAGAATGAGCCTAAATGCTCTAGCTCCCAACATTTATTACCGACCGAAAGACCCATATTTCGGCCTCTCATTCAGAACTGCCTACGTGCATGTGGCCATACTAAGTACCATCATATCTTAGGTACTTCTACTCAGATACCTTCTCAAATTTTTCCTTAAGTATCGAGCTACTAAGATACCTTCTCAAACGTCCTTCGGTATCAAATTGGCCAGATACCTTCTCAAATGTACTTCGGTATCAAATTGGCAAGGTACCTTCTCAAATGTCCTTCGGTACCAAATCGGTTAGATACCTTCTAGAATGTCCTTTGGTATCAAATGTGTATTTTGTAACATCAAATTAAGTTCCATTGCCTAGTATTTACACAAGAACTATTCCATTGCCACTCATTTACACAAGAACTCATTCTCCCATAGCCTTCCTCTAGGAAGCATATATCAAAATCAGAAAATAGCTCTTGTAATGGTTACACGACATATCTTGGCCTGTGTTACACACATACAAGCTGGAAACATGCATTAAGTTATTCTCCCACCATTTGTTGCTTGAGAAAGTATAATTTCATCATTAATGTCACTGTGCTTTACTTGATCATATATGCGTGAGTATTGGAAACCTTAAGTTTACTTAGTCACTCACCGCTCGTCAGGCTCTTAATGGTTTGTACGCTTCCCTTAGCTCTTCTTGGCCTGAAAATATATAATTCCCGATTAAACTACTTAGAATTCTTAGTAAAATACCTCAATTAATTCATTTATTAAAAGAACTTTCATCAACACAGATAATTTTACTGGCGAGATCCCCTTGAACAAGGTAATCGAGATCCCCCTAAGCGATGCTAACAAGATCCCCTGAGCGATGCTAGCGAGACCCTCTAGAGCGAGATCAGGCTTTTCCTGGAAAATTTTATCCTAGAGATACTCACCCAATTCCTAGCAATATTTCCTTCTAGAGTGAGATTGGCGAGATTCTCTAGAGCGAAACCAGCGAGATTTCCTCTATAGGCAAGATCCTCATCCCCATATCTCGCTATAACTTCCACGGTGAACTGGTTGTTTGTTCAACCTAAGCAGTTGTCTGCTTATGCACCGTTTCTCTATTACAACTTTAAAAATTCATAACTCGAAATTCAGAGCTCTTTTCAAGAAACTTCCTTCTAAAAACTTGTTTAGAATTGAGTAACTTTCTTACCTTAAAATTTCAGCCAAGAATTCCTTCTATTTTGGCCTAGAACTTCCAATCTTCACCTCAGGCCCTAATTAACCCAAGATTCTGCTTCCTTTGTTCTTTCTTCACTTCTTATTCTTCTTCTTGTGCAAACTTCCTCTAGCAAGATAACCTTGCAAACTAGCTTCTCTCAGTTTTCGAGTGGCACTAATTTTACTAAAATTTGCCCATGTCAATTGCCGAAACCATGCTTTTGAAGTTCTTCTTCCAAAAACTTCCCACCGCCTCCAGAGTTCAAGGATTAACTACCACGTCACCCCTCATTTATTATGATTTTCCTTCCCTACCATCATAACTTTTACAGACAAACATGAATTGCTACTTAATAAATATATAATATGATATTCCTTTGGCTAAACATGCTTACCTAGGAAACCTAGAGTTCGTGGTTTACATGAATAACTAACTAAACTCTTTAATCACGACATTCACCATCTATTAACTGTCGGGCACTCTATTAAAGACCGACAACTGCACTCTTCGTCTATAGATGTATTTCTGTATCCATTGGATATAACCAATCAACAGTACGATGACCATTCACAAATCGCTTGTAAGTACAACTGGACCGTTTTGCCCCTGTAATTATATCTAACTTTTTAAGTACCACTGATTCCTCTAATGAACAATACATCATAGTCCTACTATGAGTGAACCTTCTCGGGCCAAGAGAAGGTGTGGCGCAACATTGTTCAAGCCCCGAAATCAGCCCTTAAGGGAGCAATTTATCTACTTACCCTTGAATTGGGAAAGGAGTGAATTCCATCTTGTGTAGCTGAATTCCCAGCTCCCAAATCAGACAAATCCCCAAAGTGGTAGGTTTGAGTCGGTGATCTGGCCACTTGCACCCATGAAAAATAACGGACCACCCTCATAGGCAGGAGTTCCCAACTCACTTAGGATTAAGGTCATTACCTATGGTCATCCTAGTGAAATGAAAGTCTGTCATAAACGACATTATATAACGAGACTAAACATTTCGTGGTCCGGTCTTATACAGACTCTTTTGTATAGAGCATCCCCGCTTGCATGTCTAATACATGAATGGACAGGATCATGCCATTTGTAGCACTTTACAACACTTGTAACATCTACAAAGTGGGCCACACTCGTAGCGTCATCAAGATAAGGTTTCCCTCCTATATCCATATACTACAGACCATTTAGGTTATCACTTAAAGTACGATCCACTTGTATGTCATCACATACATTCTTAAGCTACAACGATAACCAGGGATCTTAGTTTATTGGTTTATGGTTAATGCAACTAAAATATCTCATATTTCAAATACTTTAGTGAATAAAATATCTCATATTATTACATTACAAAATGTTTGTTCATACAGGTATTTACAAACTATAGGACCCTACAAGATTTAGGGCATCAACTCCAACAAGAATTGTTGCGCGTGCACCACTTTATTGCTAGTGCATTCTCTGTGTTTATTATTAGAAGAGGTTTTGGTAAATTACCTTGATCAATTAATTTAGAAAATTAGTGAATCTCTAGCACTGAGAAGGCTAGGGTGTAATGGATCTCATAAAGGGATATGGGACCATGAATCTAGGAATAGAAAGGCCACGTCACCTTGGAATAAGGGACACCATAAGGCAAGTGACCAAACTTAAATTAATCTAGCATACATCTACCTATGGGAACATTAAGTAGTAGCTGTTTAGAGCATCTTAAAGTACTGGACATCAAACTGAATAGGTGTAGCTTCCCGCCCATGCATACTTACTGTTCGGGTGTGATGCTGCAACATCACTTTTTGTTTTAGAACCCGAAAGGTTGAAGCATTGTTGATCTCATTCGATCATTATTACTTGCCATTTTATTTAAATTTTTGTTTATTTACAACTATAAAATTTCTCTTGATACCTTTGGTTTCATTAGGCCACATTTCCAAAAAAAAGTAAGTTACCATTAGTCTTACGGGTTCGACACTCGAAATACTTTGAGATTATTACTTCTTTGACTGTGTATGATTGCACACAGACCTTGCCTAACTAGAATATATTACCTATCATACATTGGGTCATTTAAGTTTTGGCGTCGTTGGTGGGGACTAAAAGAATTTATTTATTTTTTATGATTGTGTTACTTCATGCAACCACACTAATTCTATCTTCAGGAAACTTCTAACTTTTTGTTGCTTTCTGTCTTGTAGTAGAAAGTTGGTGCATGAGAAGAAAGCCTTGCCTTTTTTAGCTAGATCCCAAGATAGAAAGAACCTTTGAAGAGAGCCTTGCCTTTTTTAGCCAGATCCCGAGATAAAAAGAACCTTTTGCTGCAGGAGACAAGAACAAAGACAAAAGCATCGAAAGTAGAAGAAGTTTAGCGCACAAGAGACCTTGGAAGCAGTTGCATTTGTGCAACCTGTTCCAATGAATCCTCTTGGAGACGATCCTCATAAGCTTCCCAAGGATGGGGTGTAACAAAATGGAGATCAATATCTGCCAATCCAACCTGATGCACAGTAACAAAATCCCATCTACATAGCAGATGATAAGGATAGAGCCATCAGAGATTATGCAACTCCTGCATTTCAAACCTTAGACATGGGCATTTTAAAACCACCAATTGATGCACCCATATTTGAGATGAAGTCATTGATGTTTGAAATGCTAAACTCACTTGGATAATTCGTCGGGCTACCTAACGAGGATCCCCATAAGTATCTTCCATTCATTTAAAGTTAACTGTGTGTCTAAAGAAACATTAAGACTTAAATTGTTTCCTTATTCTTGTAGGAAGATGCGGAGGCGTGGCTTGACTCATTGCCCCCAAATTCTATGGCCACATGGAACAACCTTGTGGACAAATTTTTGGAAAAATATTTCTCGCTAGACAAGAATGCAAAGTACAAAGGAGACATTATAACATTTAGGCAATCTCCTATCAAATCAGCAGATGGAGCGTGGATTAGATTCCTAAAATTGGTTAGTAAATGCCCACATCATGGACTCCCAACCTGTATTGTGATGGAACAGTTTTACAATGGGTTGAATCAAGCTTCGAAAACAATGGTTAATGCATCCGTAGAAGGATCTCTATTAAAGAAGTCTGTGAATGAGGCCTAGGAAATTATGGATATGATACCAAACAACAATCAGAATTGGGGCGATAGGGAACACACTTTAGTTACAAAGATGGTTATTGAGATACAAGAAGTGGACACACTAGCTACCATGAGTTCGCAGTTGACAGCAATAGGAAACATGATTCAAAATTTGGCTATAGGGCCATAAAAATGGTCGTTGTCTAGGCTGAATCTCAACTTTAAACTTGTGAATTTTGCACTACCAACCACTTAACTAGTGATTATATGTATAATCCCCATTTGGTATGCTATGTAGGTTACTAGAAAGCACAAAAGCATTGGGACCCATATTCTAACACCTACAACCTAGAATGGAGGTCACACCCAAATTTTGCATGGGTAAAACTAGGTAGTAGTACGGCTACCCCTCTGCAGCAAGCAAGGATGACCCCACCAGGATTTTCACAAGTGTCGTGACAGCAGCAACGATGAGCATCGGTACCAACCCCTGAGACAAGGCTTACAATGGTAAAACTACTAAAGGAATACATGATAAGAAATGATGTCACTTTTCGTAACTTGGAGATGTAAGTGGGACAACTAGTGAAAGAAATTCAGAGTAGACCGCCAAAAGCTCTTCCAAGTTATATTGAAACTCCATAGTCGAATCAAAAAGAGAAATACAAGGCTGTCACTTTAAGGAGTGGATTGGAATATGAAGGGCCAAAGATACAAGAAAAGCACAAACAGAGTTGAGAGGAAAGATCGGCCGATATTAAATCTAAGGAAGGACTAATCCCAATAATAGAAGATGAGAGAATTAAAAAGAAAGATGAAGGTGGAACAACAATGGAAGAAAAAGAGAAGAATGTAGTCCCAGGATACAACCACCAATACCTTTTCCCCAGAGATTGCAAAGAGCAAACCAAGATGGGCAATTCAAGAAGGTCCTGGGTATTTTAAAGCAACTTCATATCAATATTCCCTTAGTTAAGGCATTGAAAGAAATGCCAAACTATGTGAAATTTCTAAAAGACATCCTGTCCAAAATGCGCAAGCTGTTGAAGTATGAAATTGTTGCATTGACTAAGTGTTGTAGCACAATGATCAACAACAAGCTCCCACTAAAGCTGAAAGACTCAGAAAGTTTCACTATCCCATGTTCCACTGGAGGATAGAGTTTGGGTAGAGCATTGTACGATTTAGGAGCTAGCATTAATTTGATGCCATATTCAGTGTTTGTGCAACTCGGGATTAGGGAAGTAAAGCCGACAACAGTTACACTTCAGTTAGCCGACAGGTCCAGAACTAAACCAATAGGAAAAATTGACGATATTTTGGTAAAGGTTGATGAATTTGTATTTCCTGTGGGTTTCATAATATTAGACTGTGAGGCAGACAAAGAAGTGCCTATCATCCTTGGACACCTGTTCTTGGCAATGAGACGTACATTGATGAACATGCAAAAAAGAGCATTGACTATACAGGTCAAGGATCAGAAGATCACGTTTAACATTCTGAATGCACTTAAATTCCCATTAGAGATTGACGATTGTTCATTTATTAATGATATTAATGACTATTCATTTATTGAAAATTATGGTGTGTTGGTTTATGAAGTGCAGGATTGGGTGACTTACGAAATGCAAGATACAGCTCTTGAAGAAGCTATAGAGATGGAGCAAATTGTTACAGTTGTAGTATGTTCATAGTTAGATTAAATAGAAAAATTGTCACATACGATCACTGACCGAAACAAAGAAATATAATCACCGATCCTAAGATTTATACTAATAATGCAGTAAAAACAGTAAGAATGGGGTTGAATCCATAAGAAAACTATTGACTAGCAAGGTTGATTAAAGAATTCATGTGACAGGGGGGTTTTGGTTTGTTTTGTAAAAAAAGAATTAGAAAGCAAGGAAAAGAAGTTTGAACGATGGTGAGTACACAATCGGGATGGAGTTAAACAATAAGAGGGGACTTGGGAATAGTATGTATGTCTAATTTCAATCATTAGATACTAATTAATAACACTGAATCCGTGAACTCCACAACCTATTAGAGATACTAATAGCCCAATTAGCCAAATTTGATATTAAACCAAATTGATCCTAATTTAACTTAATAGCAAAATCCAAGTTAAAATTAAATTGTTCACGAAAGGGTTCGTGCGTTGAGACATACTACAAGTTGGAAAGCCTAATCTTATAGCACAATTAATTTGGGCAAGATGAAACCAGGGCAAACATGCATGAGATAAAAAAACAGTCTTAGCCGACACATGCAATCCTAGTTTGTGCAACTAAACCATCAATTATGCATAGCGCAATGAAGATTTTGCAAACAATAATTTAATACAATCGACTTATCATATCAATTCAATAAAATTCCATTAAATATAATCTAAATCAAACTCAATGAGTTCATAAAATTCAGTACAATTAACTAGAAATCTTCAAGAAACCGAACATACAACTAAACCCAAGAAAGAATTTACCTAGCCCTGCATAATATGATAGAATCAATGAATGAAGAGGGAAGAATGATGAATCTGGTGAGAAATAGCCCAGAATCGTCCTAATTGTTGCCCAAAATCATCCTTCCTTTGTATTTTTCTTTACACCTCACTGTTGTAAACAAAAATCTCTATTTGTAGAACAATTGCAGCATTGCAATGCTACCAAGAGCTTTGCGGCACTGTAGCCGAATTGGACCTCAAGCATCGAAAGAAAGGTGCAAAGCTGCTGCGACAGTGCGTTGTACGCGCGCGAAAGCCACTTGTTTGTTAGAGTTCATAGTGTTGCAACGCTGTCCTGTTTGCTCGATTCTCTCTAATAGCATCAAGCTAGAGCGTTGATCTATCATTGCAACTTTGACTACTTGTCTAGAATTTGATGCTCTCTAGCTTTCAAAATCACGCGAGGGTCAAGGGAGGGTCGCAACAATGCCCTTGAGGGAAGTTTGGTCATTTTGACATCTTTATTCAATATGGTATATCTAACTCCTATTTTTGCTTCTTTTTGGCTCGGTTTTCATCCCAACAACATACTTGCTCTCTGGGATCAATTTACCTACAAATAAGACAAATAAAACATAAGAATTATCCAAATCAGTAGGATTAAGGACATAAAATTATTGATTATATTTGTAATTAAATTAATTATATGTGACTATCTTTGTGACTATCACGTCTCCTCGATGCACAATTTCTCTAATAAAATGGTATTTTTGCTCGATATGTTTGTCGTGCTTATGACTCCTAGGCTCTCTGGAATTCGCCACAACACCACTATTATCACAGTAGCCTAGACATGTCTGGAACAACTTCCAAATTAGTCAGGAACTTTATGAGCCAGAAGACCTCCTTAGCAACTTCACAAGCCGCTACATACTTGGCCTCCATAGTGGAGTCAGCAATACACCCCTGCTTAGTACTTCGCCACACTACAGCTTCTCCGTTAAGAGTGAACACTGATCCTGAAGTGGATTTTCGAGAATCCTTATCAGTCTGGAAATAAGAGTCTGTGTATCCAATAATGATCTAATCCTTAGATCCATACACAAGTATGTAGTCCCTCGTTCTCCAAAGATACTCAAGGATGTTCTTGACAGTAGTCTAGTGACCGTGTCCTAGATTTGACTGATATCTACTGACTATCCCTACAGGATAACAGATGTCAGGTCTAGTACATAACATCGCAAACATCAAACTGCCAACGACAGATGCATAAGGGACCCATCTCATTTTCTCAACCTCTTGAGGTGTCTTAGTACATTGCTCCTTAGACAATGTAACTCCATGACGAAAAGGCAAAAGACCCCTCTTGGAGTTCTGCATCGAGTACTTGATCAACATCTTGTCAATGTACGGTGCTTGAGACAGTGTTAGCACTTTGTTCTTTCGATCCCGAAAGATCTGAATCCCAAGAACAAACTGAGCCTCTCCCAAATCTCATTTCGAATTAGGTCGGTAGCCAGTTCTTAACTGAAGTCAGTAAACCTACATCATTCCCAAGGAGAAGGAGTATTGTCTACGTATAACACTAGCTACTGAACTATTGATGATTTTCTTGTAGACACAAGGCTCACCAACGTTTTGGTCAAAGCCATAAGATTTGATCACAGTATCAAACCTTATGTTCCAAGATTGAGACGCCTATTTCAGTCCATAAGTGGACCGATTCAATTTGTAAACTTTTTTCTCCTGACCTTGGGCTATGAATCCCTCGGATTGCACCATATAAATGGTCTCCCTAAGATTACTATTCAAAAAGGCAGTCTTGACATCCATTTGCCATATCTCATAATCATAATATGAAGTAATAGATAGGAGGATGCGGATAGACTTAAGCATGGCAACGGGTTAGAAAGTCTCCTCATAGTCAACTCCCTCCACCCGGGTATAACCCTTTGCCACAAGTCTAGCCTTGAAGATTTGCACCTTCCTATCAGCACCCCATTTCCTCTTGTAGATCCATTTGCCACCTATAGGTTTAACCTCATCAGGTTGATCTACAAGATCCCATACTAAGTTGAAGTACATAGACTCCATCTCGAGATCCACGGCTTTGACCCATTCATTTCTGTCAACATCATCCATTAATTTCTTATAAGACAACGGATCCTCAACTTCGCCATCGACTACCATAGCCAGAATTTCAGTTAAACCCATATAACGAATAGGAGGGTTTACAACCCTCCCACTACGTCAAGGTTCCCTCAACTCTTGAGGTGGATTGACTTACTAGATGAACTTCCATCAATAACTCTTGTTGATGTAGCAGGCTTTTCAACAACACTTGTTGAAACTTCAGTAGTATCTTTGGAAAGTTCCCTCAATACTATTTTACTTCTCGGACTGTGCTTCCTTATATGATCCTCCTCAAGGAAGGTAGCGGTTGTCAACATAAACACCTTATTTTCCTTAGGATCATAAAAGTAACCCCCTCGTGTCCTTTTGTACAAATAGGCACAACCTCGAACATGGTTCCAATTTCTTAGGATTAGCCTCAAGTACATGGGTTGGGCAACCTCAGATGCAGAAGTGATGCAAACTAGCTTTACACCCGTTCCACATCTCCAAAGGTATTTTGGCAACACTCTTGGAAGGAACACAGTTGAGGATATAGGCTGCAGTCTCTACTGCAAAATCCCAAAATGAATCCGGTAAGGAAGCATTACTCATCATCGATCGAACCATGTCAAATAGAGTTTTGTTTCTCCTCTCCGATACACCATTCTGCTGAGGTGTATGACGAAAAATTAGCCGTCAAAGACTTGATGACTAAAATTAATAGGATGCAATATGCGATGCATGTCTTAAGGTAGGCGTTGATACTCATGCGTCGGTGGTCATGTGTTGGAATGAAACTATGCATTAACGAATGTATGCGATGACCATGCATTCGCGTCACAAGTTTTCTTACGCTTGTGCCAAGTATAACGCGATCGCAAGTTTCTCAGGTGATTCGAGGTTGAACTCAGGGACTCATAGCTGAATGCTTTGTGGTAATATATTTGCGGCTATTGTGAAGGGCTATAAACTACTCCTACTCCTAACTAACAGATAACGCAATGAGAAGTATGAACGAGAAGTAGAGACACGACAATTATTGACGTGAAGTAAATGGATGGAAAATAGATAAAATGTGAGGATGTTTTCATCGCAACCCTTACGATTGACCGCAAGGGCAACCTCAGCTAACGCAAGCTATGTGATCATGCTACACACACTTGAGCCTAAATCTAGGACGTATGCGGTGTATCTGTGATAGCACCGAGAAGGCTATGCCTAAGCTACCATAACCCGCTCACGTGCTTTCGTCGCATGAGCGTGATAGCCGCATACCACTGTATCCTACTTCTAGACGCATGCAATATCCTACCCGTAGGGTGCATACGCTGTGTAATAGCAAATAGAGCTTATTTCTAAGTTCCCCATTCTTGCTTATGCGTTTCAATCTGCTCTCTTGAGTCTTAGATTTGGTTTTTAGAATACTCTCTTAAGTATGCCTAAATGACGAATGATGCGCTCATAAGATAAGGTAACCGCATAAACTTAGCTGACATAAGATTATTCCTATCTCTAGTGAATACTTGCTTACATTGCTTAATGCGACCAACCACTTACCCTCCCGGACAGTTAGTTGTTGCTGACTTTACTTATAGATAAGTGTTGCGTCCGCCTATAGACAGGCGTTGCTACAGCTTCACACTAAGCAAATAAGGTTTTTTCACACACTTGCACAACACATACCTTCCGATGGTTTGCTACATGCTTTATATCTCTAATCCGCATGATTAAGTATGCGATACTCTAGAAATCTCACTAAGTGATGCAATGAAAGTTAAGGATACTAAGTAATGAATATGGAGATGGAATCAAAGGAAACATAGAAATGCATTGAACACACAATGTATTAATTTCTTAATCCAAAATGTAATACAATACAATATAAGAAAAGAAGAGAAAATGAAAGGACCAGCTGGAAGCAATGTCTTGCTTCCAGCGGATGTGTGTCAAGGCTGTCGGTGGTGCCATGGAAGGGTGATAGAGCTAACTCTCTCAAGATCTAACTCTGGTGAAGGCTCCGGTCATCACTCGAAATGGATGAAGGAGATGAAGAACTCTTAAGCTTTCTTCTAACGCGTTCGTCTGGATCACAAAGATCCACCCGAAGGTAGGAAACCTTGGGTGAAAACCTTGGACGAGTTGAAATTCTGCTCAACGGCTTCTATTTATAGAGCTTGATCGCCGACAACATTAATGGACCTGCTCTGATTTTGACATTAGCGGTGCGTTGGTCCTTTTCTGAATCTTGACTGCTAACAGCGTGGTAGGTGAAACGTCAACATCATCTTTTAATTTTCCCAAGATATGCGTTGATGCTTCCATTCCACCAACCTTGCGGTGATCCTGCTATTATGGTTATCATCGTGTAGCCACAATCTTGAAATGACCACAATCGCTTGGTTATCGCAACTTCTACACGATGACTGCAATCGCTTGATGATCACAACTCTTATGCGATGGACGCATGCGGTTGATTACTGCAACACCTATGTGTTGATCATATGCGTTCGCATGCGGTCATCTATGCGATAGCCCAACTTGTGCATCTGCATCCGATTCCTGTGTTAGCTACAAAGATAGACAATTCAATGCATAATAACGCATAATAGTGGGTTAGCCGAGATTCTTAATGTTGAATGACACAAACTCATTTTCTCATGAATTTCTAACATAATTGCAGCATATTCTGCTTAACAGCCCTCATAATTCTAAATAAAAGGCCTAAGATGACGTGCATTTCTGCATGTC
The DNA here is from genome assembly GCF_027475165.1 of Benincasa hispida. Classification (NCBI taxonomy): domain Eukaryota; kingdom Viridiplantae; phylum Streptophyta; class Magnoliopsida; order Cucurbitales; family Cucurbitaceae; genus Benincasa; species Benincasa hispida. Next base: position 28,960,992 of record NC_143485.1, read on the forward strand.
ATCAGTGTACCAGGTGCTGAGAGTTGGGAAACGATTCCATGTTCTATCAAATAGTTCTGGAACCTAGAATCCAAAAACTCTCCACCCCGATCTGATAGAAGTGTCTTAATCTGTTTATCTAATGCATTTTAAACCTCAGCCTTGAACTCTTTGAACTTTTCAAAGGATTTTGACTTATGTTGCATCAAATAAACATACCCATACATTGAGTAATCATCAGTAAAAGTGATGAAATACTCGTAACCTCCCCTGGCTCGCACATTCATCGAACCACAAAGGTCTGAATGTACTAACTTTAGAGGCTTTTTGGCTCGATAACCTTTTCCAGTAAAAGGTCTTTTAGTCATCTGGCCTTCAAGGCATGACTCGCACATAAGTAAAGAATTTTTCTCTAACTCGTTTGAGATTTATGTGCCCTAATTGAAGGTACCAAAGTTGGGCATTTTCTTTAGGAGAAATTTTAAGTAATTTATTTTGAGTTATGACAAATTTAAACATTTCTATGTTATGGAGAAATTTTTTTGCTAATGGTCTTAGCACATACAAATTATTTTCCAGTAAAGCTGAACATATTTCAACACCATTTTTAAGAATAAACACTTTATTCATTGAAACGTTAAGGGTGTATTTACATTCAAGCAGACACTTTACAGAAATTAAGTTCCTCTTTAGTTTGGGAACATCATATACATCATGTAAAATGAGAAACCTATTCTGTAAAGTTAACTGGAGGCCTTCCACTACCACAACTGAGACGACGTGTCCGGTGCCTACTCGTATCGTCATCTCACCAGCCTTAAGCTGCCGCCAGGATCTAATCCCCTGAAAAGAAAAATAAACATGATTAGTGGCTCAGAGTCTATGATCCAGGCAGAATCATCATTTTCCATGTAAACAAGTTTCCAAAACTAGTAAATCACACTTATCTTGTCTGCCCTTGGCCTTAGCCTTCTTTCTCTCCTTGAGCCAACATTGCCAATTCCGCTTCCAGTGCCCATTCTGGTTGCAATGGAAACATTTTCCTTTTTCAACCAGCACTGGTTGCCTACCTCGCTGAGCGGTAGGTGTGGGTTAGCTGGTACCTTCCCCTTCCCCTTACTACCATTCTTCTTCTTCCACTTATTAGTGTTAGATGAAGAAGATGCAGACTTAGTTCTTGAGGTCGAACCTCGGTGGAACTTCTTAGATGATGAAGCAACATTTGCCTCGCCAACTAGTTTCTCCTTAGTTTTCAACAAGGATTGGAACGTTTGCAACTCGTTGAGGAGAGTTGTAAGGGTATAATCGACTCTGTTCAGAACAACATTACTTACGAAGTGCATGGAGCTTTCTGGAAACGTTTGATGAATGATGCTAACCTGGTTGCCCTCATCGATGCGAGCCCTATTCATCTTCGCCACGTTAAAATGGACCATCATGTTCAGAACGTGTTCTCAAATAGATGTACCCTTCTTCATTTTGAAGTTGAGGATGCTTTTGAGAGCTTCATGCTTCAGCTGCTTGGACGGTTGTCCGAACATTCCCTTTAGGGACTCTATGATCTCACGTGTAGTGACCATGAGCTGATGCTTCTTGGCCAAGACATCGTTTATGCTGGCCAAGATGTATGCTTAGGCCTTCTCATTCGTTCGTGTCCATCGCTCATACGCATCTTGAACGTTTTGAGCAACAGTAGAAGCTATAATAGGAGGACACTCCCCTGTAAGGACGAATCGAAAATCATTGATGATTAATATGGTAAGTAATGAGTTTTCCCAACTAGCATAATTGTCACCATTTAATTTTTCGGCGGCTAATAATGCTAATGTTGCGATTGCCATGATAAAAAGTTGCTGAAACAAACATGAACAAACTTAATAAGTCTATGCATTAGCACTCTCAACACCAATTTTAGGTTTTAGCAAAATAATTCTAATGTACCCTAAGTGAAAGACATCTATTTTGATGCCTCAGCAAGGCATGACAAAAGTCACCGGTGGGGTGATCAAGTGTCCCTTCACTAGGATGAGACATTCTCAACCATTAAACAGAAACAACTCTTGTAACTGAATCTAACAGTCACCATTTTTTGGTCCATAATATGTTAACGTTTAACAATTTCAGGAAGTGTAACCCCTCATTTTAGGCCCTAGAGTCCCGCATGCCCCCATCATAGGGAAAAAGCATATTAGGACAAAAAACTAAAGTGACCTTATCCTATACAGGAGATCAGATAAAGAGTTGTGCAAAACTACCATCCTTTAGAGGGACACTCCCGGGGTGCCTCGAGGCTATGCACAAAACGTTATCCAACCTAATGAGAGAGACCGAGGGATATGTTGTCACACGTCCGCTCCCACTTACTATGAACATTCTCTCCATTCACCTTGGTATTGACCTACCCAAACACCATCCTTTAGGGGGACACTCTTAGGGTACCACAAGGTTGAGGATAGATCTCACGGTATAAACTTTAGGGAGAAATGTGTAGAGGTTTAAGTGAAGTATCAGATACCTCAAATACCTCACACTGAATGTTCTACCTAGGGATTTATTAACTTAGACAATCCAACTACTAATTTTATCTAAGTGTGAGTTTAATTTGCTAAAACACAACTCTTTCTTTGAAAATTAAATAAGTTCGAATCAAGTCCCATTAAACACTTTAACAGACCATCATCAAATTTTCATGCATGCATCAAATCTATCTAATTCACTTTTCCAGGTAGGTTTCTAGGTAGGGGTGTTCCATTTCTGTCACCTTAAATACCCCAACCTAGACAGAATCTGCCTTAGACAAAAGGTCCCTTATAGATAGATTTGCTACATATTTAATCTTTTATTAGTCAATTTAATCCTATTAAACCGATTAAAAGATTAAACTTATGTTTCTAATCTCATTAGAACTGTAATCTTAGGTCTATTTTCATCTAATTTGAAAACTCTTTTAAAACCTTATTAAACCTAAGTTCGCATCATGCCTTTTTAATTGATTTTAGTTCTAATTTCTAATATAACTCTTATAAAAGAAACAACCAAAATCATTCACATTGCTAAGCTAGACTAGGTATTTATAACTTTTATAAATTAACCTATGTGTCATACTTCATGCAATGTTCATTCATTACTGTATATAACTTATATAATCATGTAATGAACCAAGCGTACATGCTTTCATACACCTTTATACTATAACACTTATAATATAAAGACGATGCATGAATATGCTTAATGCATGCATAGATATAACTCTTATATTATATGATGCATGAGCATACTTTAAGGTAATTTAGTCAGACAAACTACTATATCATAACTTTTACAATATAGAGATGATGCATGACAAATGCATAGCCTATGGTGGGTTTTAAAATCTATATGGCATATTTTATGACATATAAAAATAAACATACATCACATATACATTCATCAAGAATCAATGGACCGGGATGATTAGCCTAAAATGGGGAAAAATAAAGCTAATTATTACAAATTTAACGAGCCAACTGATTCATACAAGCGAACCGGGTCTTGAACCACCCGAGTGAAGCATCGTTCCCGAAGGAAGTTGGACATGAGGTTTTCCATGAGCAGCGGAATGATCATTCCAAATTTCAATTGTATTTGAACAATAATAATTACAGTCAAGAAACGGAAACATACAGGCTATGCACAATACGAAATTACAGCATGCTTTTCTACAAATCAAGGGATAGAGTTATACATACCTTTGAAGACTCATCTTCAAGACCCTTAATCACGAACACTCGTTCACAGCAACACGACAATCACGAACGCTCGAACACTTCGATTGCTACACTACACTGCACGATCGCAGCGACCATGAACTTTGCTCAGCGAGGCACGATCGCAATGACCATGACCCTCGAATATCCGCTAAGGTCCATCCCAAAGCTTTTGCGTTGTTTTTCAGGATCTGGATAAGTGCATCCTCCTTCCCTTTGCTCAGCGAGGCAGATATAATAACCGGTAAAGTGTTATTGCCTCCTAAATAAACATATTTGAGGTGCACTAGCAACGACTTCAACTCTAACATGGGTGGTTCTTCTAAAGATTGCTTAATACATTGCGTTGTTCATTCAAATAACTTGAGTGTTTCAAAATCTGACTTAGTTTGTATTGCGATGCAATTTTCCTCCCATATTACGCCGATCTCAAAGTCTTCTTCCTCCAATTCTTCCTGATGCTCGTGCCAATGATCATCCTACAGTTCTTCAAAATATTGACAATTCTCCATATCACCTGGATATTTTAATGCATTGAGAACGTTGAATTTAACTTGCTGATCATCGACCCTTATGGTAAGCTCTCCTTTCTGTACGTCGATTGGTGCTCGCCCTGTTGCAAGAAATGGGCGACACAAGATGATAGACACCTCTCTATCAACTTCATAATCTAATATGATAAAGTCAGTAGGGATGATAAACTTATCTACTTGCACAAGTACATCTTCTATTTTGCCCTCGGGATGCATTATTGATCTATCGGCCGACTACAACATAACCGTGGTAGGTCTTGCTTTGCCGATATTTAACTTTTTGAAGATTGACAAGGGCATGAGATTTATACTTGCCCTCAAATCACACAGCGCATTCTCGACTTCTTTTCCCCCTATCGAGCAGGGCAGTGTGAAACTCTTGGGATCCTTCATTTTGGTGGGAATGTTATTCTGAAACAGCGTACTACATTCATATGTTAACGTAACAGTTTCATTCCCCCCGAACTTCCTCTTGTTGGCAAGTATGTCCTTGAGGAATTTCACATAGCTTGGCATCTGTTCCAATACTTCTATTAAGGTAATGTTAATATGCAATTGTCGGAGAACAACTAGGAACCTCTGGAATTGTTTGCTATCATCTTTCTTCCTCAGCCTGGACGGGAAGGGTGGAGGATCCCGCCGTACTTCCTATTCAATTGGCTGTTCATTGAGGTATTTTTCTTGTTGTGTTTTAGGAGCTGGAGGTTGCGTTGACTTTGCATTGGAGTCTTGCTGAGATTCATTCCTTGTAGATGTACCTTATTCTGAACTAGTAACTATGTCATTAATGTTGATGGTTAAATCTACTGGTCTTGTTACTGAATCTGGTACAGGTGACACAGGGACTGTTGTTTTACCACTTCTCAATGTCACTGCTTAACATTGTTCTTTACCACGTGGCCCTAATGCTCCCGAACTGCTAAGCAGCGTACCAGGCGTTTTATTCTTAAGTTCAATTGCAAGCTGTTCAATCTGTTCCTCCAAATTTCTAAGGGAGGAAGCTTGCGATTGCTTGATTGCCTCGTTCTTCTCAATATAATGTTTCAATAATGTTTCCCAAGACGAGGTACTATAAGAGGTGTCAGAAAAGAGCGGTTGGTCGTAGGGTTGTACACTTTGAAAGTTGCCTTGGCAGAGATTCTGATTAATGAAAATTGGAGGATTGCCTCGATTCCCAGAATGACTGCTCTGATGATTACTTTGGCCCCCCTGGTTGTGATTCCCGCCCCAACTGAAAGTTGGGTGATTCCACCAACTGAGGTTATAGGTGTTGCCGAATGATTCGTTGTGAATAGAGTATACAGATTGTTGATTCAACGGGCAGACTTCCACAGAGTGTCCCTCTCCACATTGAATGCAATTTATTGCAGCCATATGTGTCAACGCATTGGCTTGCGCTGAACCTTGAGAGAGATGTCCTTGCTGAATAGACATAGTCTAAAGGAGCGAGGTCATTATGGTCATTTGGTCTACCAGGGTGTTCATTGTATCAGTTGGTACAATGACACCTTCTGCTCTTCTTTGTTCTGAACCTCTTTCCTCATACCCATTATCGAACCACTCATTTGTATTTCGCGAGATGCGATCCAAGATGACCTTTGCTTTCGTATATGTCTTGTCCATTAATCCTCATGCCGTAGAGGCATCAGCAACTGATTGCGTTGATCGATCCAAACCATTATAAAAGGTCTCCATCAGAACACAATCGGGAATCCTGATGTGCGGACAGTTCTTCACTAATTACCTAAATCGCACCCAGGCAGTGCTCAAAGTTTCATAACCCTTTTGTTCAAAAATCAACACATCCCTCCGTCTCCTTGCATTGACGGCTGGAGGGAAGAATTTGTTCATAAATCTCTCGACCAACTGATCCCATGCGTTGATTTCATTTGGCTCTAATGACTGAGCCCACCTCTTTTCCTCATCCCGCAGTATATACGGGAAAAGATACAATCTGATTCTTTCTGGAGTCACACTAGGTATGGAGAATGCGTTGCATATTTCTACGAAGCGGGTCAAGTAAGCATGCAGGTCTTCTCCTCGTAGACCTCCAAATTATCCTGCATTTTGAATCATTTGAAGCATAATCGGTCTTATCTCAAACCTTCCATTCTCCTCAACCGTGGGTCTTGAAATTTCGGGCGAGAAGTTATAAAAATTCGGCACCACATAGTTCCTCATAGGGATGTTGAGGTCGGCAGCAAAAATTATAGGGTCTTATGCTGGCCAATTTTCCCTTTGATTCTCTTTGGGTGCCTCATTATTATTAGACATGTTTCTTCTCCACCTAATTCGATTCCAATGTGCTCTTGCGCGAAAAATATACCTGATCTCTAGGTCAGCTTAGAATTTCTTGATCAATTCCAGTACTCATAAACCGTTAGACTGCTCTTCACGATAAACAGCCAGTACAAAGAGATCTGTCCTGCAAAATACCGAAAAAGTATTCAACACTAACCGTTACCAATCCCCGACAACGACGCCATAAACTTGATACGCTAAATCCATATCTTTAACTTTAAGCATATGGACAAATATGAATATGAATGAATGAACAAATATAAGCGTTAAAGAGAATTTTATGTGATACTACGTCTAAATATATGCGTTATTAATGCTATGCTCGTAGTATGCAATGGAGTAATGTGTGTCACAAGTTTCCTTGCGCTGAAATCAAGTATAATTCCAATGCAAGTTTCTTGGAATATTCCGAGATCGAACACATGGATTGTTTTTGTTAATGTGTTACTGGTGTGGTATATGCGACCGGTTTTTACAATTAATAAAGAATGGTTGTTTATACAATAATGTAAATTGTGATGAAATAAAATTACGTTGATAAAATAAAACCTAAACTAATATGATACAAGATACAAGATACATGATACATGATATTGAGTTCGAGAACTGACTATAAAGTTGTACAAAGAATCTATGTATGTGATGGCAAGTCTTTATGGAAGTAGTAGAAAGAGAAAGAATAAATAGTAAAAACAACGCAAGTTTGACAATTGCATTAAAGATGTAACTAAGGTTCCGCTTTCCCTTGGCGTACACCTCTCGGTGATCGGCCACGTTCCCATATCTCTATGGTGAAACAGGGATGAACGTGATGAACACAAGGTTGTTTCCATCTCTGAAATTCTTCTCTTTTTAGTTAACGCATTCTTCCAACCTTCTCTCGATAGGCGGAATAACATCTTCACTTCTGCTCTCACAGGTGAAGATGCCGTCGAGCATGCTTTAGCTAAACTTAATTATTTCTTTAACACAATTAACTCACGCGCCTAATTCTTTCTATTTACTCAGAGAATTAGGAAAACATCATGGAGAAAATGGATTATGGATGAACGGAAATAGACAGAGAGATGACAATGGTAATTATCATAACATTTAATACTACGATTAAGCGTCTGATACATGGTGTGAATGAAAGATTAAGGTAGATGAATACAAATGATGAAATAGAGATTAGAAACAAATACAGAAAGAGTGTCAACGTCTTGACACAGATTCCAAATGGAGGTTTTGCTTGCCGGCGTGTGGAAGTAATGGAGAGGAGAGCTTCCCTCTCAGGCTTGCTCTTCTGGTAAAAATGACCTTCGCACAGAGCTTCAACGGTGGGGATTGGAAGGATTCCTTGCTCGGAGACTCACCTCTCGGCCTTGTCTCATGATTATCCCAGATCTACTCTGGACAGTCGCTTCAGACCAGTCTCTCTCTTAGAATTGATATATGCACGTCTTATGTATTCATGTATATTTTTCAGTGAATTTGCAGAAGCTATTTTTAGGTGGAGCTTGGCTCTTTGACTTCGTGGTCCCCACTTTATAGTTATGGTAGTCCCTAAAATGGCGGAGTGAATATTCCTTCTGTTACGCAATCAACCCGTCAGAAATGCACAACTGAAAGCTGTACATTTGTCAGAATCCTCCGCAAATGTGTTGCTCTTTACATCTTCGATCGATCGCCCATGCGGTGTTGTTTTTATTACCGCATGCGGTTGAATTTGCGTTGATCACTAAGCTCTTGATCAATTGTCGCATGCGTTGTCATTGTGTTGATCATCTCTTCATTCTTGAATGATGGGCGCAATGCGATGTACATGTGTTGTTTATTTTATTTTTGAGCCATGAACGCATGCGATGACTGGTTTCCTGCAAAACAGAAATTGAAACACTCTATTCTACCATCGCAATAGTGTTAGTGGGTGTATTGACAAAATTTTATAATTTTCGCATTTCTTAGCCAATTTCTATACTATCGATGCAACTTTTCTTTCTTTTAGCCACAATATCTAAATAAAACAGTATAACTAACTTGTATTTCTACAAGTTATCACCCTCAAAGGCAGGAGTTCCCAAAACACTCAGGATTGAGGTCATGTCACTTATGGTTGTTTAGGTGAGATGTAACTCTCTAGTATCAACGGCGTTATATGCAGAGACGAATCATCTCGTGGTCCGGTCTTATACAAACTCTTTGTATAGGACACCCCCGCTTGCATGTCTCCACATGAATGGTCAGGATCTACCATCTGTAGTAGTTCACAACACTTGCAAACCTTTACAAAGTGGGTCATATCCGTAATGTCACAAGGATCAGGAATCTCTCCTTAATCCTTATACTATAGACCTATTTAGGTTATCACTTAAGACATGATCTACTTGTATATCTCATATACATGGTTAAGTTTATATACAATAACCATGGAGCTTTGTTTATTGGATATGAGTAAATGCCAAAATAAAATATCTCTTATTTTATTCATAACAATGTGTATAGATTACAAACAACGAGACTCCGGGAGAATTAGGACACATGTCCCAACAGTACCAGTGATCATATAGCAGCTTCTCGTGATCGTCTAGTGACATTGAACGAGAATAAATGATTGTATAGCATGGATTACATGCCAATGACAATATGATGAAGCATAAAGGCCACGCGATCGTGCCGTGCATATTGTGTAACACACACCTAAACGATCATATAGACAACAACGATGCGGTGAATCATGATCGTCTAAATGATCGCGGAGCATATGTCAAGTATCATATACCAAGTGATCGAGTAGCCAGGGACTATGCGATGAAACATACTGGCTGACTCAATCATTTAGTGTGTGCGCCTACCATGCGACCAAAATTAAAAACTCAACGATCGTTTACCTCATCGTCAACACGATCGAGTAGCCAATGCAACATGACCGAGTAAACACTTCACCCGATTGCTTAGCATTAGCCACGCGATCGTTTAGCAAATACTACACGTTCGGGTATAACTTTTCTACATGATCACGTAGCTAAATCTAAAAGATCATTTAGCTCAGGCTACACGACGCTACCAACTCTTGGTCTTCTTCCACGATGAGAACGACATCTTCGTGTGCTGAAGCTTCTTCACGAATGACTCTTACAGACTCAAACACTTTGAATACAGACTCGATAGTATTATATTATGCCCAAAAACACAGGGGCCCTTACAAATGAACTTGAAATGTAAAGGAAGCTTTAATCAACAGAGGCAACCATCTCGAAACATCCATCGATTAAAATCCACAACTACATCTAACATTTAAATGTATTACAGATTACAAAAAACCCACCACGATTAGAAATGTAATTTGATGCATCAATGGAATTTGGACTATCAGAACAACCTGGCTCTGATACCAATTGAAGAAACTCTTATCAACGAGACCCATGAGCGGAAGCGAGATCGTTCCAAACCCCATTGTGACAAAATATACACATTTACAATCTAACAATAATAATTATGTAAAATTCTAAATTACAGCATGCTTCCACAGGGAAAGTACTAAGGCTCAAGTGAACTTACCCTTGAAGAACTATTCTTCTTGTTCCCTCTAACTTTGCTGCACGATCATTCACCAAACACGAATGTCAAGCCTCAGTAATCTCCTCGAACAAGAACCAATCTACACTCAACCCTCGAACACTAAACAGACACCACCAACAGGTTACTTGGTATTCTCGGTGTGAGAATCCAGGAGTTTTGGGCTCTGTAGGATTTGGTAGAGGATAGGAGGAAATTGGCAGATCGTGTAGATGATCGAGTAAGTGGGAGATAGGTTTAATCTATTGATAGACAGTGTACTCGATCGTTTAGTAGATAAGTCACTATCATATAGAAAACTTGTTACACGATTGTGTATGCTCTCAAGCTATCGTATAGTTATTGCTTTTGATCGTCCGATTCTTAAAATCTTAATGATCGCATAGTGTAAAAATGAAAACGATTTTCATTTTAACCATCAGTTACCATAACTGATCTCAACTTCCTACTAAGTTGGTTATGGGAGAAAAAATCGTAACCAATTATCCTATAATTGATTTAATTACAAATATAATCAATATATTCATAACCTATAGTTTTAATATCACATCTCATGCAATATATAAACCATAGTTCTTTTTCTCCTTTATAGCATTTAATAATAATTCCTCCAATTACTGTATCTAATACATTAAGTCAATTATATCTCATATAACTGATTCAATTTAGTTATATCATATATAATCAAATTTCCTCCTGTTAATTTGAAAATTTCAAACTAACCCAAAAACCAATTCTCACATGAATCTATTGAGCTACCAAGGGGACTTTATGGACCTATAGCTTGAAGCTCCAACGATACGTGAATAACTGACTAAGCTCTTTAATCACAATATCCACCATCCATTAACTGCCAAACATTCCACTAAAGTTCGACAGCTACACTCTTCGCACTACAGATATCTTTCTGTGTCCATTGGATATAACCAATCAACAGTACGATGACCCTTCACAAATTCCTCGTAAGTATAGCCAGGCCAATTCACTGTTTTGCCCCTGTAATTACATCTAACTCCTTAAGTACCACTGATTTCTCTAATGAACAATACATCATAGTCCTACTATGAGTAAATCCTTCTCGGGCCAAGAGAAGGTGTGACGCCACATTGTTCAATTCCCGAAATCAACTTTTAAGGGAGCAATTTATCTACTTACCCCTAAATCGAGGAAAGAGTGAATTATGTCTTGTGTAGTTGAGTTCTCAGCTCCCCAATCAGACGAATCCCCAAAGTGGTAGGTTTAAGTCGGCGATCTGGCCACTCGCACCCATACAAATCAATGGACTGCCCTCATAGGCAGGCATTCCCAACTCACTCAAGATTAAGGTCATGTTACCTATGGTCATCTTAGTAAAATGAAAGTCTCTGTCATGAACGATGTTATATAACGAGACTAAAAATTTTGTGGTGGTCTTATACAAACTCTTTGGTATAGAGCATCCTCGCTCACATGTCTAATACATGAATGGTCAAGATCAGACCCATTTGTAGTACATTACAACACTTGTAACATCTATAAAGCGGGCCACACTCGCAGGATTAGAACATTTGGTTATCACTTAAAGCACGACCCATTTGTATGTCATTACATACATGCTTAATTTACAAGATAATTAGGGATCTTAGTTTATTGGTTTGTGGTTAATACAACAAAATATCTCATGTATCAAAGACTGTAGTGAAGAAAATATCTCATATTATTACATCACATAATATTTTTTCATATACATGTTTACAAACTACTAGACCCAGTGAGATTTAGGGCATCAACCCCAATAGAAATTAGTTCTTTTTTAGAGCTAACATGGTAATCATTGAAGAGCAAGAAAAGTCTAGACCGTTGAAGCCATCGCTCGTTGAACCTCTAGAGCTTAAGTTGAAATCATTTCCGTCACACTTGAAGTATGCATATCTCGATCAGAACAACACACTGCCGGTGATTATTGCGGCAGCGCCAACTGAGCAGAATGAACAACTGTTGTTGAACATCCTAGGAAAGCAAAAGTAAGCAATTGGATGGACTATCGTTGATATCAAGAGAATTAGCTCTGCATTTTGTATGCACCCGATCAATCTTGAGGAAGGAGCTAAGAACTGTATTGAGAGCCAAAGAATATTAAACACAAACATAAAGGAAGTAATGCGTAAAGAGATTCTTAAATGGTTAGATGCTGAAGCTGGAAAAAATAATGAATTGATCCCAATAAGAACAGTGAAAGAGTGGCGTGTGTGCATGGATTAATACAAGTTGAATAAAGCCATAAAAAAGGACTACATCTCGTTGCCATTCATTGACCATACATTAGATAGATTGGCAGGAAAGGAATACTACTGTATTATTCCTAGGTTAAGCGTACTTTAAAAATTACAAAGAAAAGGAAAGAAATCTTACTTTCGTTGAAGACTCGATTGAAAATCACCAATTCTCCTTTGCATTGGAAATCCACAAACACTACAAAAAAATGTGACCTTCCTATCCTCTAAAAAACCTTGAGGATTGGTTTGCGAGAACTAGAAATTGAATGGGAAGTTAAGGAGAAATTTTCCTGGAGAGAAAAAGGATGTTCATAGAACGTTTCTATGTAGATTACCCTTGTAACCACCTACATCCTTCAAATTTTGTAGGAGTTTTATCAAAGGAGAGAGAAAGAGAGTGAAACGTGGGAAACATCCTACGTTTATGTTAACTCCCTACGTGGGAGTTAACTTTTAATTAATATTAAATAAATTAATTTAATTAATTAATTTAATAACTAATTAGGTTAATAATTAATTATATCTTATGTAATTAATAATTTCATTTAAATGAAACATTTTTCACATAACCTATAGTTTTAATTAAATTAAATTAAATTAAATAATTATTTAATTCTCTAATTAAATAATTACCAAATTAAACATCAAATATTTAATTTAACCTACAAATGAATCATATTCAGTTGTATTTCTCTCATAACTTATCGTTTTAATGTGCATCCAATACCCATTAATTTTAACATATAGTTTTAATATGAATCTAATTCAAATTAAATTTATATTATAAAGTTTAATTAAAATATAAACTTTATATTATAATGTATCATTATACATTATATTATTTCTCTAAGTGAATTTGAACATTTCAAACTTTTTATTCAAGACATAGTTACCTCAATTCCCTTTATGAGCTACGAAGGGGACCTCATGAACCTACAGATAAGAAGCTCCAATCATGAGATTAATTGGCTAAACCCATTAGCCAAATTAATCAATATTCATTAAATGTTGATACACTTCACTAAAGACCTACAACTGCACTCCTCACTACAGATATATTTATGTGTCCATGGATATAGACCAATAACAAAGAATTAGTCCTTCATGAGTATTCATAACACCAACTTGGTTAAATTACCATTTTACCCCTAGGTTACCTCTGTATCCTTAAGTACTAGTACTTCTCTAATGAACAACCTGTTTATGGTTCAAACATTAAATAGAAACTCTTCTCGGGCCAGAAAGAGGGTAGAGCTCTTTGTTCAAGTCCCGAAGACACCACTTAAAGGAACACTCATCTACTTACCTTAAAGCCAAGAAGGAGTGAAATTCATCTTGTATTATTATGTTCCTAGCTCCTCACTCAGTCTTGTCCCTGCTTATTGAGTCGACGAATTGGCCACTCTCACCCATACAAATCAAAGGACAATCCCTCTTGAATAGAAGTTCATAATACACCCAAGATTAAGACTAAGTTGTCTAAGTCATGCTATTGAAATAGAAACCTAACTAGTCAATGGTGTTACATCTAGTGGTTACTATTTTGCGGTCCGGTCTTATGCAAACTCATTGTATAGGATATCTTCACTCACATGTCACTTATACGAACGCGTTGGATCATTGCATTTGTATCAAATACAAAGTGGGTCATATCCATAGTGTCAAAATAAGGTACCCAACCTTATCCCTATACTATAGACTCTTGAGTCTGTATCTTAAACATTGATCCTTGTATGTCTCCACATACAGTTCAAAACTCATAAGATAGCTTAGGATGTTAATTTATAGGATTTAAGGTTATTAAGAAAAAAATGCATACAACACAATCAATAACCATTATTTAAATAACATTAATAACTCTTTATTGATGATAGTAAATTATTTACATTTACTATCTACAAGTTTTAGGGCATAAAACCCAACACTTTATACCTTTCCCAACATTCAAATAATTATTTGTTTGGGTTTTGATGTTGGGATTGGTGTTCTAAATCTCTATTGTATTTTCGTAGTTTGTAAACTTTATATAAACAAATTATTATTATTAAAATAATTGACGTTTTGTGATCATACACTCAATCCAATAAACAAAGATCTCAGGTTATTTTATGTAATTTAAACATAAATGTAGAGATATACGCGTGGATCATATTTAAATGATAACCTAAACAGTCTGTAGTAGATGGATAAGGCTGGGTACCTTATCTTGGTGACACTATGAATATGACCTACTTTGTAGATGTTACAAGTATTAGAAAGTGCTACAAAGTGATCTGATCCTGATTATTTATGTGGATACATGTGAGCGGAGGTATCCTATACAAAGAGTCTGTATAAAATCGGACCACGAAATGACTAGTCTCATTATATAACGCTATTAATGTAGAGACTTACATTTCACCAAGATGACCATAGGTGACATAACCTGAACCCTTAGTGCCTATGAAGGCGATCCTTTGATTTGCATGGGTGAAAGTGGACAGATCGCCGACTCAATATACCTATCATTTTGGGGATTCATCTAATTAGGGAGCTGGGAACAAAACTACACAAGATGGAATTCACTCCTTCCCCAATGTCGAGGTAAGTAAATAAATTGCTCCTTTAACGATTAATTCCGGGACTTGAACAATGTGACTGCACTCTTTCTTGGCCCCAGAGAAATTTGGTCATAATTGGACTATGACTTATTGTTTATTAAAGGGATTAGTGGTACTTAAGGAGTTAGATGTAACTATAGGGGTAAAATGGTAATTTTGGCCAGTTGCATTTACGAGCAATTTGTGAAGGGTCATGCACTGTTGACTAGATATATCCAATAGACATAGAAATATATTTGTAGTGTGAATAGTACAATTGTCGGTCTTTAGTAGAGTGACCAGTAGTTAATGGATATTGAATAATTTAATTAAAGGAGTTTAATTAATTGTTCAAGTACCATTGGAATTTTAATCTAGTTTAATTAATTGTTCAAGTATCATTGAAACTTCAATCTACAGATCCATAAAGTCCCCTATGTAGCTCAAAAGAGATTATTGAGAATTAATAAATTAATTTGAATTGTTCAAATTAATTAAGGGAATTAATTATATATTATATAATTAATTAAATTAATTATATGTGATATAATTAATATAATGTATTTGATACATTATAGTATAAAGTTTATTTGGAGAAGAATTAAGTATTTGAATGTGATTCAAATACTAATTATATGAATGAGATTCATATAACTAAATTTAGTATAAATGTGATTTATATTAAATACCATGAATGATTGAGAGAAATAAAAAACTATATAAAAACTATAGGTTATATGTTATATTTGATATAACATATAGTTATATATATACATATAATAAGTTAGTTATTATATGTATATATTTATATATATTGAATTTAATTTAATTTTGGATTAAATTAATTGATAACACCCTCCCTAATTTTTCTCTTTAACCATCGTGAAACGTGAAGGGGCAGTTCAGTTTTCGATTCCTTTGTTTTCTTCACAATAGAGAGGGTATCTCTGTGAATTCTCTAAAATTTACTCCTAAGGACAAAGAAAAAAAAAAGTTTTCTTCTTACTATCTCAAAACTCCCTCCCTCTCTTCCCAAAATATTAGCAGAGTCCACGACTCCTATTTATTCTCATCCTCTAAGGAGAATATAGGAAGTTCACTTGAGGTAGTGCCCATATGGGATTTCAGTTTTTGGAGATTGAGATCCAGACGAAGAGTTCGTGATCGGAAGGAGGGATCTTGCGAAGAATTAGTTCTTCAAGGGTAAGTTTTAATTTCTTTCCTTTCTTCCTCTGATTAGCATGCTGTAAAATCTTAAATGCATAATATTTATTGTTATGTAAATGTTAATTATGTGAAATTTGGAAATTGGGACGATTCCGCTTCCACTGCGAAACTTCACCATTCCTTCAATTGGCATCAGAGCCAAGTTACTTGACTCAATTTATTTTTTCCAAAATTTTCTTTACAAAATTATGGTGGGTATCATTATGTTTTGTTTATAATGATGAATGGATGAATGTGGTTTGTAATTGTAGATATTTTCGGGATTGGTCTGTAGTTTTTATTACTTTAACTTTATATATTTGGTTTGTAAGGGCCATTTGTTTTTGGGCATTAATTGCAATCGAGTTTGTATTATTAAAGTATTGAGTCATTTGTGATGTTTTCGACGACATACTGATGAAAACAAGGCCCAAATCAGAGAATAAACAAACCAAATCGCGTCTGTATAGTGGCTATTATATAGTAGCATTGCAACATTATACCCTAGTGTTGCAATGCTGCGAAGGGCGGATGGAAAATTTTTTCCATAATGTTACAACGCTAGGTCACAACGTTGCAACATTCCAAGATGGAAAACTTTTTTCTGGTTCACGTGCGATTTGTTTCATGGTTCAACTAGTTCATATCCGGTTTGCTTGGTTCGAGCGATTCGTAGGCGGTTCGGGTGCTGAGCAGTCTAGTTTATGCAGTTCAAGACTCGGTTCACCTATTTTGCACCGATTAAGTTTTTTTTTATGTAATACTTAGTCTTTTGATTAATTAAATTAATATAATTATTATATTAATTTAATTAATGGTTTAAGAGTCCAATCCCAGTCCATAAATTGTTGTTTAAATTATGCATTTGATGTATAGTTTAATTTTATTATATATATCATAATGTATGCCATATAGTAAAAATCCACCATAGGTTATGCATTATTCATACATCATTTATATTATAAATGTTATAATATATAGTTGCATGATTTAATTTTACAGCATACTCGTGCATCATATAATATAAGTATTATACTATATGTTTGCATGCATTATAGCATTGTCATGCATCATTTATATTATAATAGTTATAATATATAGTTGGATGTATGTATGAATATTATTTTATTTCATTACTTTAGTATATATAAATGTTATGTATGTTAAGTAATGAAATGAATATTGCATGTAGCATGTCATTACTTTAGGTAATTTTATAAATGTTATAATTTTACAGTATGATATCAAATACAATGAATGGTTTTAATTTGTTTCATTTTTTTTATAATTGTTATAATTAATTCATCTACTTCCATCTTTCTTGTGACCCTTCATTTTCTCATTTTTTTTACTTCATACACTATTATGCTTTCTGGGGAAAAAAAGTTTGTGAAAACAAAAGAAAAAGAAAGAAAAGTGTATTGTTTTTTTCTTGTGACCTTTCATTTTCTTTTATTTCCTTCATTTTTCAATATACTTGGTGGAAAATTGGGAAAAAATTGTCTTTTGCATCTTTCCATAATTTTTTTTATTTTTTTTATTTTTTTGAGATTTTGTGACTATTCACATTCTAAGTTATATTGAAAATTCTTGCATGATTTCCATAAGAACACTAAAACTTGTTGAAGTTTGAGATATTGAAAGTCTTATGATATGTTTCACAAAATAAGAAATCATCGTGCGATCTACAATAGTGATGATAGTTTTTGGAAGAATATTCGAGAAAGTTTGTCTGAGTTATGTAATTCAATGGATTACATATCTCAATTGAATGAAGAGATGAAGCTGCAAGAGCAAGTAAGGAAGAATCAACTCAGATATTCTATTCCAAGTCAAGAAGATTGTCCAATGCCTGAAGATGATCAACTAATTCAAAATGATGGCGATCATTTTCAAGTCGTTGTCTAATGCTTGAAGATGATCAACTAATTCAAAATTATGGAGATAATTTTCAGTCGAGAAAGGAGATTCCAACGGTGATGTCATTGAGATGAATGAGGGTGATCATCAAAATTTGGGAGAGGAATCAAAATGTGAAGTAGTTGTGGAGAGAGAGAAGCTATTTGAAGTATGTGTTGGGAATGAGACAAAAAAAAAATCTTCTTGAGAAAAGTGAGGACAATGTGGAGACTAAGAAAATAGAGAAAAGTGAGATATTGGAGACCAAAGAAAAAGAGGAGAGCGTGACAAAGAGTGGATATGAAAAAAGAATATTCACGTCAGAAAAATTATGAGATTGGAATTTGTTTTCCATCTAACATTCCTTCCTATTATTTTTCTTGTGTTTTATATGTTTCATTCAAGACATCATGGAAGATAGTCAAGTTTGAAAATATTGATCAAGGGTGATTGGAGAGTAGTACTTTTCGAAGAAATTTCACATTTGATTTTGGAGGAGACAAGCTTTTCAATCTTCATTTCAAAATTCAAGACGATGATTATAAAGTTGCTCTACAAGGAGATCCTTATGATTCGAGGATGAATCTTCTCGAAGATGAGGAGAATGATAAGCAAATAATTAGTAATCATTAGCTCAAGCATTAAATGAGTTACTTTTTAGCTAAGCTTCCTAAAACAGTTGAAGAGTTGCATCCTTTCATGTATCAAAAGGCAACTTTTCACCAAAAAGTTACAATGAATCTAAAAATTCAAATTCATTCACATCTTTAATAAATTATGTACCAATTTAATTTCATGCATTTATATTTATGAAGTAGTTGAAGGATGTAAGATGAATTTAGACAATTAGGTGAAAGGTTGCGTCCTTTCAAAGAGTCTTTTTAATTAGTATAAATGTTTATATATTTTTGCCATTTAAAAACAAGACTTTGAATTTGAATGAAATTTCGTTAGAGTTTATTCTCTCAAGTTTTATGTTTTTCTTCGTATTCTTTATTTTGAATGCATGTTTGAGGACTTTCAATCTAGTTTGATCAATTAGATTGTGGAGAGTTCGAAATCTTGAAGTTAGGAACAAGTTCTCCTTTCTTCTTAATCATCGATCAATCTTCCAAGCCAAATCTGTCTAGCTTTCTTGGGGTTGCTTACTAATTAGTTAATCGGGATTATTCTTATTACTGTTGCGGGAGTTCACCTTGTTTAGGGGGAAGTTTTCAAACGTGAGTGAGGTAGTTCCTTTTATCAGTAATCTCTAATTGCCGTCTCTCGTTCCTTTGCCATCTCTTCTTCTACGTCTTGCTTATTTCTATGATTTCTTCTCAAAGTATGTTTGATCTCGGAATCAAGAGGCAAAAGAGAAGCGTCCTTACGACGGAGCATGCACAAGAGAAAAATCCAAACAAAATTAGAACAAAAATAACCCTTAGTCTAGAATATTTCCAACTCTTAAAATATTAAACAAAAACTATTATTTTAATCCCTGGCAACGCAAAAAACTTGATATGGATATTTTATATTGCACCCAAGTGAACGTGGTCAAGTTATAATATTAAAACAACTTATAAGGTCGAGTATCGTCCTCCAGGATCAAATTAACAAGTTATTGTTTAACTATCTCAGAATTGTGTTAATTTTAGCTAAGGAATCGAAATCGAGTTCAATTTGTGGCTTTGTAAAATAAAAGACAACAGAAAATTTGTTTAAAAATCTAAGAATAAAAGCATTCTAGGGTATTGAATCCATTAATTACTTCATTAGATCTATTCTAGCCAATTCATGGAATCACGTATAAACATTATGTCTAGGTCTAGAAATTTAATTCAAGATTACTTTCTCTAAGAAATAACCTATTCTCATGTAACTTAATTTATAACTAATCTCATGAAATCAAATAAGAAACAAGGCATTAGGAGTTGTCATTAAGAACTTTCACTATTAACCTAACTTTGATCATGATAGATTAATAGCGATTTAATGGTATAGATCCAGTAAAACATTTATCTCTCAATTAAACATTCAACCTAACAATTAACAATGAACAATCAATAAGAATGAAACATGATACCATTAAAAAACAAAGTGTTCAGCAAACATCCATGAAAAGAACTAAATTCAATCTAAATTCATAACAACTTCATCAATACCCTAGACACAATAAGTTTAGTCACTCATAGCTTGTAAAAACATATTTTTATACATCAATTCAAGCATAAGATTAAGAGAAAGAAAGGGGAACTAAAGAATCCTCCAAGTTTGCCTTGATCGTCACCTTAGGAACTTGAACGACCTTCAAAATATCCATCAAATGCTCTAACTTTTAAGCCTAAACTCTCATTTAGGTCTCAAATCTTAATCTTCAACCCTCATTTTGGTCAGAATTCCCCCTATTAGGTCAGAATGACGTCCAATTATGTAAAGGATGAGAAATTTGGCACAAAATCTTTTACCAAAATTATCAAAATTTTCAAATAAGGAAAACCATGTTGCGACGCTTCAATAGCAGCCTTGCAACGTTGGTCCATAATTGTCGTAGCATTGCAACACTTAAACATAGCGTTGCAACGCTACATCTTAAATTGCAACTATCGTCTTCTGGCGTCGAACACCATTTCACGTTGTAGCGTTACAACGTTACAACCAGTATTGCAACGTTCCCCCTGTCCTTTGGTTATATTGCACTTTTCCTCTCTTTTCTTCACTCCCTTTGGTCCATTGCACGGTTTTGACTCTTTTAAACCTAATTTAGTTCTTTTTGGCTTATTTTGAGTATAATTAGCTTCTTGATCATAAATCATTGGAATCACTAGCAAACACATCAAATCTGATAAAAATACATTAAAAACATTCCTATATATAAGGCAAATAATGTACATTTTATGTGCTTTTCAAAGACCCAAATGGCTCTTTAGGTTTTGGACTTTACAAACTCCAAGAATGCCACTGAGAAATTTTATTTTTTTTCATTCTCTAGATTGGGAGGGAACATCATGGCTGATTTTGGAAAATTAATTTTAGCACATTAGGCTTCTTCAAATTTCTCAAACATATATTTTAGATTATGCAATCTTATTCTGTGGCTTTGGAAAAAAACTAGACTATCATCTGTGAACAAAAGATGAGAAATCTTTGGACTTGAGTGATGAATTGCAATATCTAAAATTGAACCCAAAGAATGATTAGCTTGAAGAAAAGGAGAGAAACCTTCAGGAGCAATTAAAAATAGGTATGGGGATAAAAGATCTCCTTATTGGAGAGTCTTGGAAGGATAGATACAACCTAAGATATTTCCATTCATTGAGATAGATAGTTTAATCGTAGAAATACAATTGAAAATTAAAAGAATCAGATCATAGTTAAACCATAAACGAATCAACATTGCTTTTAAATAAGCAACTACACCTTCATTTCCATGTTTCTTATTTTTGATATAATGAAATATTTCATGGCCCATCATAATATTGTCTAGAATGGACCTACCAGAAATAAATGTAGATTGATATTCAGAAAGAATTTCATCAAGTATAACTTTTATTCTATTAGAAATTGTCTTAGAAAGAATTATGTTACATAGGCTAATAGGATGGAAATCACCCACATTACGAGGATTTTGAGTTTTGGAAATTAAAACAATGTTGGTAGAGTTCCATTCGTTTATATTCTTCTTCTTATTTAAGATTTCCAAATAATCCTCCACTGTTTTATTTCCTACAAGATCCCAATAGGTTTGGAAAAAAAAAATAGTTGAAAAACCATATGGACTCGGGGATTCTCTAGGAAACATTTGTTTCAATGCCATTTCAATTTCCTCTCTTGAAAATTTAGCACCAAGGCTTTTGTTCATTTCAATAGATACTTTTGGTTCAACTTGATTTACAATCATATTAATATGATTTCATTAGGATTTGAAGAAGTAAAAAGAGATTTGAAATGGTTTTGGAAGATTTCGTTAATTTTGTTTTCATCTTCAGTCCAAACCCCATCATCGGACAAAATACTAGTAGTTTTATTTTTTTCTTCCTAAAGGATGCCTTTTTGTGAAACTACTTAGTGTTTCTATCTCCCCACTTAAGTCATTCCTCCTTTGATTTTTGTTTCCAACAGATTTCTTCTTCTTCAAAGAGCCTTTCAAGTTCAAATACGATTGAATGGATTTGGTCATTATTGATATCCACTGGATTTTCTAGGCAGAATCAAGAACTCTTTTGCAATCTTCGATTTTTGCTTTTATATTGTTGAAAATATTTTTCCCCCATTCAGAAAGAGACTTGAAATAAAGAGTCAAACTATCTTGTAAGGGAATAATAGAACTTAGGATTTCCCACTTACCATTTTCCTCAATAATGCTTTTACATTTTGAGTTGTGAGTCTATATTTCCTCAAATTTAAAATTTCTTCCCCTTTTGACATACTAGTGATCCTTGTATCCAAGATAATACAAATTAGTCTATGATCAGAGAAAACCAGTTCATGTGGTTTACTTTGATAATGCACATGTTTTTTTTTTTTTTTAAATTTCTTTTACCTTTTCTCTTTCATTAGTTGTCCTTAAAATATGACTCAAATTCTTAATAGGAACCAACCTGACTCATACAATTTCTTTGATGACATATAAGATAGGATAGGATTAAATCTTAGATCTCGAGATTGATAATACACGTTCATTTAAGTTTTTTAAGTATACATATTAGTTGAACTATACTCACATTGTCTACACACAAACAATTTTGATTTAGTTGAAATAAAAGAATTTTATAAATTTATAACCAATGATATCAAGAAATGAAAGAATGGTCTAAGTAAGCTAAACTTAGTAGTATTAACCTACTCTTCTTCTCTCGCCGGTCTGATGAAGGGGTGGAATCGGTTCGGTTTGATGGCCGAACCGCTTTTGTATGTACATGAAACCGAACCGCACCGTTTGTGCGGTTCGGTTTCAAGAATCAATTTGACCTTTTTTTTTCACCTTTTTTCCCTTTTTTTTAAACTTTTTTTTTTGCCTTTTTTTAAAACCTTTTTTTTTTTTGCCTTTTTTAAAACCTTTTTTTTTTTTGCATTT
The DNA here is from genome assembly GCF_027475165.1 of Benincasa hispida. Taxonomy (NCBI): domain Eukaryota; kingdom Viridiplantae; phylum Streptophyta; class Magnoliopsida; order Cucurbitales; family Cucurbitaceae; genus Benincasa; species Benincasa hispida. Next base: position 28,984,104 of record NC_143485.1, read on the forward strand.
TATTTTTACTTTTTTTTAAAATCTTTTTTTTTGTTGCTTTTTTTAACCTTTTTTTTTCTTCTTCCTTTTATTTTTCTTCTTCCTTCTAAGTTCCACTCTCTTTTTCTTTATACCCTAAACATAATTTAAATATTAATCCACAATAAGAACATGTCACATAGCACAAATCTCTAGCACAATCCAAATGACTACAATTAAAAAGTTAAAAACTAAAAGTTCTCCAAAGTACACATAGCACAAATTTCTTAAATATCAATCCACATTCACAATAACTCATAAAAACATATCCATCCACAATAACTCATAAAAACATATCAATCCACAATAACTCATAAAAACATATCAAATCAATCCACAATAATTCATAAAAATATTTCAATCCAAATGACTAAAATAAAAAGCTAAAAACTAAAAAGTTCTCCAAAGTAGAAGTACACAATACACAAGTCACATAAAAACAAATAACAAGCTAAAACACTAGTGCTGAATTCCAAAAGTTCAATAAATACAAACAAATTTGTTCGCTTGTCAATCATGATTCTCCTTCTCCTTGTTTTTTGCCACTCCGTTCAATCCCGTTATGAAAATTAAGAAACAAATCATAAACCTGTTAGTAGTTACTATAATAAATATATGAATAAATATGTTAAATATATATATATGTTTAGAATATACGAACCGTCCTCTTCATCTTCAATTTCTTCCAAGTATTGTCGTAAACCAGTGCTAATTTGTTCAGAACGTAACCAATTTTGTGCACATACAAGTGCCTTAACAGTGGTTGGATATAATGAGGTACAAAAAGGATCAATTACTCTCCCACTAGTGCTGAATGCGGACTCAGAAGCAACTGTGGATATCGGAACTGTTAAAAGATCTTGTGCAATTTTGCTAAGAATCTTATATCTAGAAGAATTCCCCTTCCACCAATCTAAGATATCAAAGTCATCTTCACGTTTAACACGAGGTTCCAGTAAGTAAATATCAACTTCTGAATCCACACTTTGCGAATCATCTTCATCCAAATCTTCAAAATCAAAACGGAAAATCTCTGAAGCACTTGCACTTGAAGTTCTAAATGGAGAACTTTTAATGGTACATGAAGATTGACCCTTATTAGCAACTAATAGTGACAAATTGTATTCATTGAACAATGCTCTCAAAACACCCTCTACCTTACTTCCTATGGCTTTTGCCACATCAACATCAAATAATTGATTTAGGCAATTCAAAAGAAATTTCATCTTATAACAAGGGCCCAAAACAAAGGCAACATACAATAATAAATTTATCTCTTTTTCCCCAATACTTATCAAACTTTTCTTGCATTTTCATTACCATTTCTTGCAAAAGCACATCATTAGGATCAGTTGCACTTGAATATTTTCTGATGCAATTCTGAACAATACTAATCTCATAGAAGATTGTATTGGAAGTAACATACAAAGACCCTGAAAGCCTAACAGTTACTTCATAGAACACTGACTAGAATTTGGTAAATATTCTCGCAATTTCCCAATCCCTGGTGGTTGGTTTTTCCTCCTCATTCATGTAGACTGTGTCGTAGTCTTCTAACCTCTTAAATGCCTTTTCAAATTTTATTGCGGCCTCAAGCATCAAATAGGTAGAATTCCATCTAGTTGGAACATCAAGACACAACATACTTTTACTATCTATGTTCTCCTCTGTGATACACTTCTTAAATGTGACAAGTCTAGCAGGAGAAAATCTAACAAACCTCACAGCATTTCGAATTCGAACCAATGAATCATTAATATCTTTTAGACCATCGCATACAATTAAGTTCAATATATGTGCACAACATCTAACATGCAAGAACTCACCATCTAACACCAACCCATGCTTAAAACGTTTTTTCAAATAAGCAATGGCAGTATCATTTGACAAAGTATTATCAACTATCAATGTCATAACCTTTTCAATACCCCACTATTTTAGACATTTCTCAACCTCTTTTCCTATCGTCTCCTTCTATGATTCTCAATTTAGGTGAAATTAAGAATTCTCTTATGTAATTTCCAATCTTTATCAATAAAGTGTGCAGTCAAAATCAAATAGTTCATATTTTGGATTGATGACCACGTATCGGTTGTGAGTGACACTCTATATCCTTCTTTCATAAAAATGCCCTTCAACATTTCTTTTGTGCTATCATAAATTCCCAAAATATCCTTAGCAATTGTTTTTCAAGAAGGAAGAACAAAATTAGGTTCTACTAACGTCAAAGTCCCATTCACAAACCTCTTAAACCCTTGGTTCTCCACGAATTTAAATGGCAACTCATTTATAATAATCATCTCAGCAAGTAGTCTATGAGTACTCTCAATAGTAAACATCTTGTAACTAAGGGATGAATGTGATTGTGAATTATCTCCAAATCCCTCCTTGTTCTTAAAAACCAACTTAGTTTGTGTTACATCTAACTTAGACTTGTTAATCTAATAAGGATTTTCTTTTACAGTAGTGTTCAATATGCATTCTCATAGTTGAATTTCCATTCCTTCTAGGATCACCATACCACAATAGTTACATTTAGCATGCGGATCATCATCACTATATTCAGAACATTTAGTAAAGTGATCCCATACCATAGATGAATTTTTTCTCTTTCGTCCACTTGTATGCTTTGAAACTGTCTCCTCACTTTCGTTTTTTCGTGGTGGTAGTAGTGATGACATCACAACAACATCATCATTGAAATCGTTGCTCTTGCTCAAGCTCATTGTGATAGACGGATGGTACCTATAAAGGGGAAAATAGAGAGAACTTATTACCATCAAACAAAATCATTTACATTTTACTTAAACTAAAAATTCAAACACAACAACAACAAATTATTTATCTAAAATTTCAAAAATTCAACAAATAAAATCATTTACATTTCAATAATTTTATTTTAGTTATTTACCTCTGTTCGATGAAGAAGAACGACGGCAGAAGTGAACTCTGATGCCTGGTTCTACGAAAGAAGAAGTGAACGTCGAATGTCGACGAAGAAGAACATTAGACGCCCGGACGAAGAAGAACCAGACACCCAGACGGTCTGGTCATGGTCGAGTCGTTGACGAAGAGGAAGAACGCCTAGACAGTGCTGAAGAAGGTAAAGTGAAATGGAAGAGGAAGAACGCCCAGACAGTGCCGACGAAGAGGAAGAATGCCCAGATGCCCAGAGCAAGAAGAACCAGAACTGGAAGAAGAACGGCAGCGACGAAGAACTGAACGGCGGCGTGGTAGAAACCCTAGTTGTGAAATGGAAATGCGAAGCCAAATGCTGAAGGTGGAGGGCGACGCTCGAATCTCGACAATGCTGAAAGTGAAAAAGGTATAGTGAGTTTAAATTAGGTTATTTATTATATTATATATATATACATATATTTATATATAAACGGTTCGGTTCGGTTTAGAAATCGGTTTTCAAGCTTTGAACCGAACCGAACCGTTTAAATTCGGTTTCACTAGCCCAATGAACCACACCAAACCAAAAAATTTGGTTTTTCTTATAAATCGGTTCGATTCGATTTGGTTTTACAATTCGGTTCGGTTTGAACAGTTTTTTTGTCCACTAGGTTCAATCACCGAACTCGTAATTGTTAATTTGGTTCTCTATCCTCTTCTCGGCGCCTATAAATAAGGCAACCGTTTTCTCTTGTCGGTTCCTTTTCGAACCTGGCCTTTCGTTTTCCCCACTTTTTCTTCTTCCTCATTAACGCCGAACTCTTTTCTCTGTGAAACCTCTCATTCTTCTTCTTCCATCGAAATTCCCCATTCTTTCATCGACAATACTCCGTTTCTCGAATGCCTGTTTGATTCACTACTTTCAGTTTCTCGTCGTTTTAAAGCCAATGTGCCTTTGAGGTTGCTCTCTCGCGGATGGTATTGTATGGAATTTATTTTTAATGTATTGTGTTTGAACTAAGCTTGTGCGAATGCTCTGTTTGTTTCTGCTGAAACTTACATCTTTAGATAACCATTTGAATTTAGGGCATTTCGCAGTATAGTGATCGACAGTCTTGTTGTGTCGTTATTTATAGTGGATTGGTTTTAATTCTGTGTTGTCTATTGTGTAGGTCATTTTATGCATTTGTTAAGGTCTTTGTTGGTTTTCTTTTGACAAGTTTCATCTATTCTGTACTTGCACAAGAAATCATAAAAACCCCCGCCCTCGCTTCACATAAAATTAAATACGTTTAATTTACACGTCATCGTACACAATACCCTTTATACGAGAGCACTTCTTTTAGTTTAACAAGAAAAACCTTGTCTTACTATGTTAATCGATAATTGAAACCCTTCACAGGCGATTGTACTTACACGCTTCTTCACATGCTCACACATAAGAGAGATATAAATAGTTGAAGAAGTTGGGATGATGAAGAAAAATAAGGATACTTGAGAGAAAAAGGGATAGAGAGAAAGGGGGGGAGAGCTGCAGTAGTGCAAGGGAGAAGAGAATTAGAGGGTTTTCAATTCAACAGAACAAAATGAGAGAGAGAGAGAGAAAGAGAGAGCACAATGAGATGAAAGGAAGGATTCTCTGTTTTTACCTGCGAAGGTAAAGAGAAATCCTCCAGGGGCAATTTATCAAGAACGTAAGTAGTCAACCTTCCATTTGCAGGCATTTTTAACATTTAATATGAAAAATTGGTAAGCTATTGGAACATTATTGTGCTGGGTTTTCCTAGTGGCAAATGAAAGAGAGAACAATCTCCTGCTTTGTTGGCGGTCTATTATCCCGGTATTCTTTGTCTAGTTACATTTATCCTTCTGAATTAGGGTTGTTTGTCTTTTTCCCACAAGTTGCATAGTTACCCTTTATTTTTCTTATTCTTTGTTTTTATTGTATTTATTATAGTTTTGGAATTGACAGCATTTCATTCAGAAACTTAATGGGGGCTAATATGGAGAATACTACACATGGGACTGTACCCGAGTATGGTGCCATTTTTATGTCGAATAGTATGACTAGAGCAGAATGCTTCAAAAGGAAGTTATCTGGTCTTCCATATTGGTTAGGCGACTTTGTGCTACAAATTAAATCTGGAATGATTTTGTTTCTGTTTGAATACGAGAATAGAGTGCTTCATGGTGTATTTCAGGCAATTTCAGATGGTGCAATGAACATTGTGCCCCATGCTTATAGCTCATCAGGGCAACAATTCCCTGCCCAGGTAACGCATACGTGCGAAACATTGTAATGGTCTTAAAATTTCTGGTCTAAAACTTTGTTCCGTCTCTCTAACTGCTATTGTTAGGTTAAGTTCTCTATACTTTGGTCCTGCTATCCCCTTTTTGAAGACCACTTTCAGAGTGCCATAAAAGAAAATTACTTTTCAGCCAAGAAGTTCAACTTTGGGCTGTCTAAAGTGCAGGTCTGTTGTTTTCTCATTCAATGTTGGACCTTTATGATCCATTGCCCACTCAAAATTTCTCTTTGTGCTTGATTCAATATGTAGGTGCATAGGCTTTTATCTCTGTTTAGTTTGACAAAATTTAGTGACCAACTCCATACGAGACAGTTAAGCAGTGATTTGTTCGAGTGTTCAAGTGATTACTTAATTGGTGGAAGTCAAAGTGTTGCTGATGGTAATGGGCTTATATCGAATGGGAGGTTACAGGGAAAGCTAATGGAGGGTGAAGAGTCTGAAGACCAAGTTAACACTATGCAGGAAAGTGCTATTCTTCCCCATTATAATATCAGAAATATAATTCCTACCATAGAAAATTCAGTACATTATCCTTATATGGATACCAGAAACTTCACCTGTAATTCTGGTTGCCTAAGCAGTGCTCAAATCATAATGCCCAGCCTCCACAGCCAATCAGACTGCATGACTTCTATGGCTCTCCAAACGTTTGTAAATTTAGAAAACATTACAGTTCCTTCTGTAATTCAAAGTCAAATAAATGTGTCAAGTTCTGATCCTAACTTCCTTCCTTTTCCTACACGAGAGTTTGATAATGATGGAACCTTGAGGAGGTCTATCATAACTAGTGAGTACCCTTCCAATGGACTGAATGATTCCGTTTTTTCATATGAGAATGAGCAGGGCCTAGCAAGGCAGGAAAACACGGAAATATATGTTCCTGCGACAAGAGAATTTCCCAGTCAATTACCTTTTGAGTCTGTTGTAGTTTCAAGTATGCCCTCAATTGAACATGCAGCAGCAAACCATGGTCAGGAATGCTATGGATCTTGTGGAAGCATGTATTCTGATAGTGAAAGAAAGGGCAGCGTGTTTTCTCGCTTATCCTATCCATCTGATGCTAGAAAACAAGAATTTAATGGCTATAATCATGAGATGCTTTTTCTTGATCCATCTATTGATGAAGTTATGTCTGTATTGCAGCGACATTGCGGGCAATGGAAGAAAACTAACCACAAAGTGCCATGTCCAAAACGCAATGCTGGCAGGAACTTTGCGAATAAAAAATGGACAAAATCTTTTTTAAGTTCATATAGTAATTGCTTTCAAGTTTCAGATGAACATGGGGCAAATAATGAGGACAGTATAGATGGTAACAGTAACTATATTGCTATAGAATTTCCATTTGTGAATTTTAAGCGACGAAGGAAACAATGCAAAGTTGAGGACTATGCCCCAACTGGAGGGGAGTTGACAGGTATGCAACAGAAAAGAAGAAAGTTGATTCGACCTAGCTTTGCCTGTAGTGAGTTGCATGAATCTGGAGACACCAGCAATGTTTCCCCAAGTTTGCGGGACATGCTAAAGGATGGTCTCTTTCAAGGAAAGTCTAATATCGATCATATAATTGAAACGAGCATGACAGAGAAATTATGTCCGGCTGTTGAATTGCCAGATATTATTTGGCTGGTCGATGACGAAGACAAGAATATTGGTATTGAAACAGAAGCAACAGCTAATGGAAATTCTGAAGATAGGATAGTGTCTTCAAATTACGTTAGCTGACACCTGGAACTGAACTATGATTTGGGACGTTTCTTTTAACCTGTTTTGCTGTGATTCTTCTATGAACTTCTTTTTTTCCTTTTTGTTGATGAAATATTATGAAACTCTTTTGTTGCAACAGTGATGTTGAAAATGCCTTGTTGGAAGTGATACATGAATATGGAAACCACAGCTGACTGATGACTTAAGAGCAAACAGATTTCACAGGTAATTTTGTCTTTTGAACTTCCAAACATTGTGGTTTATTCTTCATGGGATAGTGAGGTTTAGTTACCATTACAGTGGTAAAAGTTATTGTTGTAAAGTTTTTGTCATGCATATTTGAAGCATGAGGATGAAGTACATGAAATGGACTTGGGGAAGTTTAGATTAGAAGTGATAGTGTTGTAGAAATGTAACTGGGGTTTCTCTCAGTCAACTGCCAAGAATTTCTCCTCCATGATGGGGGGATTCATTAACCCCTCCCTTTTTGTATAAATTTTGGTTTAGAATACAAATACTCAGCTGTCTACTTCAAAGAAGTTGAATTCCTTGTTGGGCATGATTTTTTTTTTTGGACAATATGGGGGAGGGGATCAAACTTTCAATCTCGAGGTTGGTAGTACATTCGATTGAGCTATGCTCATTTTGATACTTACAATAGTATGTATATATCTTGTTCTTTTTCTTTCTTTTCTCCGCTCTGCGATAAAATCTATATATCTTCTTTTTCTTTCTTTATTTTCTCCCCTTCTTTGTTCTTTTTTTTTTTCTTTTTTTTTTCAAGTAACTGTTAATGTAGTTAATAATAATCATTATCCGATTAAATTGATTTTACATTAATTTGATGTGTTTATTCTAAAAATTATTAGCTAATTGATTTTTATTACCGACAAATTATTAATATTATGTCTCCTAATGTTCTTCACAGCATTCACTGGTGGTGATTTATTGGATTATTATTGATTGACATTAAAATAATATAATTCACTCATTGACATAACTAGATGGGGTAAATTGACTGTCAAACAGGAAAAGTTATTATTTTAAATAAATTGTTAATCATTGTTTAATTTAGTCAATTACTAACTTTTGTTTTAATTAATTGTCATCTTTGAATGATTTTGGAACTAAAGGTACTAACTTTGTCCATCCGCAATTTACCGTGTTGATTGACTTTAAAATTGATAGTGAAATTTAGAATTTTTTTGTCGTTGTTGGGATATCTTTATTTGAAATTATTATTATTATTAGTTTAGAAGAGGAATCGAACATTTATTAAAACATAATACAAAATTGGTTTTGAAATTGCTTTTGAATTTCATTTTTTTTTTAAAAGTTCTATATTTTGGTTCATCAACTTTTAAAATATATAGTTAATATATACCTCTCAAAGGTACATTGAAACAATTCGACAATCCGATTAACCTAGGTTTATTTATTTTTATGATTATTAACGAATGACCCACAACCTGAATAAACTAATATACATAAAACCTCTAGTCTCTCAAAAGAATACATAACTCTTGTTCCCTCATAAATAACCCTTCAAAATGGTCTCATTTTCGAATCTTTGAGAAGCTCCCAATGACCAACCAAAACCCGAGAACATGAAAACAAAATCCAAATATAACCCAGTATAATTAAATAAAAGATTAACAAGAAGAAAAAGAACCTTTAATTTAATTTAATCCAAAGCATTTGGTCCAAAACATCTTTTTTGAACAGGATTCCAAACCCATTGAACCAAGAATTTCCTCCCCTTAACACCATTCAAATTATACCCATTTCCCCAATAATCTCTGTACACATTCCCAACATATCCCCCTCCCCCACCTGATCCATACAATCCCACACACAAATCAGCTATCTCTGTTGGTGCTGTTGGATCATCCCCTGCATACCAAGCATTTACCAGTGGATTACTTGATGTCTCTGCTAACTCATGAGCTATCACACTTACCATCCCATCAACTCCCACGTCCCCGTTCGGCGCCCCCATGATCCCGCTCGGCGGTGGAGCCTCTGAGCCTTCTGGTCGTGCGAACGGGTAGGCGCATATGCCAGGGCATTGCTTCCCGCTATGACCAACCCAAGCATACGGTACCGTCGCTCCAACGACGGCCGGGAATGTGAAGTAATGGAAGCCACAAACTGCCCTACAAAAGTCTTGCACTTGGACATCTGGTGAAGTGAGGACTAAGTAAAGGCCAGTGTAGGGATTTAGAGGCAAAGGTCTTGGATTTTGAGAGGTGATTGAGTTTTTTATGACATGTTGAATGGCTAAACGGCTTAGGTAGTTGCCTTGGGAATACGACGAGTCGTGAAACTCATTGGAGAGTCGGATGGTCCCAGTGATGTTCAAGCCAGTTTGGTCGGCATAGAGCTCGATGGTTTGCCACCAGTCGGTGACAGAAGGACGATGAGAAGGAGAAGGAGAAGAGAGTGAGAAAATGAAATCTCTAATAATGTCTTGGAGGTTAGGGTTCCAATGGCCATACCAAATTATATAAAGGTTGATAGGGGAAGCAAGGACAGGACCCATGTGGTATTCTAGGTTTACAAGGTCAGAGGAGCCTTCAAAGTTGTTAAGGTGGTTCTCTTGGGTCCTCCATGGAAGAGCTTGGAATGAAGGAAAGAGAGCAAAGAGAAGGAGAAGGAGATTAAGGAGGTTTTGCATTTGTTTGTTGTATTGTTGGGGTTTTAAGAATTCTTCTTTTCTTCCTATTTTGCTTGTCATGTGTTCTTCAATATATAGAGATGTATTTAGAGAGAGAGAGAAATTGAATATGATGAATATTGTAGGGTGAAGTAGAAACATGCAATGTGCAAACAATATTATCATACTTTTATCTTTTTTCCCTCCTTGATTAGTGCACTTGTTTGTTCTTGACATCTTTGACTATGTTTCTTTAATAAAGCTATATTAAAAGGTGCCAATCCATTAAATATTTGGATAATATGTTAAAATGAGATAGAGAAAACTGATGAAATTGATCATCATTAATTAACACTCAAGATATTTTAATTTTTGTAACTTGAATTTAGAAGTTGAACTTGCTAGGTATGTGAATATTTTCATCGATTGATTTTTATATATATATTTTTTGTCTATATTTTAAGAGTATTTTCAAAATCAAAACCAAAATTTGAAAACTAAAAAAAAAAAAAAGTAGTTTTCAAAAACTTAATTTTGTTTTTAGAAATGGGGTAATAATTCAAATGCCTATGACTCTTTTTAAAAGGTGATAAAAAGTTGTTTTTTAAAAGATGAGTTATTACTTACCACTATCTTACAATGATGGCAAAGGTGGAAAGTCCATGTGGTAGTTGAAGGCTTGGAAGCATCTTCAACTTCACACCTTTAGAAATTGAGACCAATGGAACCCTAATTTCTTTTATGTGTGTATATATATATGTGACCATTTTTTTAATCGAAAGATATAAAAAACGTACCTTTATAAATTTTGAAAAATATATACGTTTTATTGAAGATTAATAAAAATATTTAAGAAAGATATACATTTATCAAAAAATATTAAAAATATTTGAAAACTATATTTTCTTTTATCGAAAGATTTTGAAAGACATTTGAAAACTAATTCATCGAAGGTTATTCACCTTTAAAATAGATATGCATTTATCTTTAAAAACCTTTGAAAAAGAATACATTATATCATTTATCAAAGGTTTTCATAAAGCTTTCAGAAATATTACTATTTTATCAAAGATTATTAAACCTTTTTGAAAAAAAATATTTATAAAGGACTTTAAAAACCTTTCAAAAATATATTACCTTCTTAAAAAATATTAGGAAAAATATATCGGAACAAAAAATTATTAGAAACCTTTTAAAAAGATAATATCCACTGATTAAGAAAAATGTATAGTCTGTATCGATTTAAATGCACATTTATCAAACGAATTTTAAAACCTTGGAAAATTTATATATATATAAACTAGGTTCATTTTAATTTTGCTTATTGACGGTTTTACATCTACGCTTAGTGAGGCTTGTGTCATCCACTTGGATGTTATTTAATTTATTATTGTAAATAAAATAATAAAATAATTGTTATACATTAGTTTAGAGACTTTAGGTCACAAATCTCAGTAAAGATATTTCCACATTAAAATGTCTTCCTTCAACCTATTATTTTCTCATAACATTCATCTCATACTACGATTTTCCTTAAACTAAATTTGATTACTCATAATAATCTATTCTTTAGAACAATTTAAGTGCAGCAAAGTAAATCAATGCCAACTAACATTTGAAAGAGATTCTCATCGTTAGCAAAATAATAATAATAATAATAATAATAATAATAATAATAATAATAAATAAATAAATAAATAAATAAATAAATAAATAATAAAATAAGTTCATTAAAATTAATTAATACAAATAAACATGTAACTATAAGTTATATATATATAGCCGAAATGGTCGGAGGCCTCCAACTATCAACATTAGTAAATAAAAAAGACATTAATCACTTTATATTCCGGAAGATTTGGAGACCAAATGTTTCCATCCTCATTAGCTAAAGCCCATGCAACAATATTATGAGCAACATGATTAGGCTGAAAAACCTTTAATTCACATCTTTAGCATCTAAGTCTGAATTTCCTTCAAAATCGCACCTCGAGGAGAATATTGGAGTTCAATTTTTTTTTTTTTTTTGTTGTCTGAAACCTAAGAGTTCTATATGATATTAGAGCTCTAGATAATTAGGGTTTTATGAACCTCATGTTTTCAGAATTTAGATCTTTTGTTATGTTACATCTTGGGTTTTCTTTTGTGTGGAGGGATGGGTTTATACTTTTACCTACCGCCACGATCCTCGGTTCGTTCGTCGTCGGCAACCACTGCTGCCTCCATCGTTAGTTGTCGCTCACCATCATTTTTTTCGCTATTTTTCGATAGTGCCTAGTCAACGAGGAGTCGACTACTGATCTATAGAACCCAAAAGTTCAGTATCCATCTGATCGTCGCCAGTTCTTGTTGACATCCGATTCATGTGCCAGCGCGTGTAGGCCATTTGCCATAGGTTCTTGTTCGTCTTCGGTAGGTGTCATCAAATTTGTTGGTTTTTTTTAGTAGTGTGTTTGATTGGGCAATATACTCATTGTATCTGGTCTGTTTGTGTTCGTTTTCTGGTGTGTTCGTGGGTTTCTATTCGTCTTCTGTTCGTGTTTCTGTCCGTTTTTTGTTTGTTTTGAGGTAGTGACCGACAAGAAAGCAGTAGTCACGTTTGAGATGATTCATATTGTGTCAAAAGTAACTGAACACACAAGTAGAATGGATCAAAGTACTATTCATGGAGATCAAATGTTCACTACTTTATTATGGGCATTGAGATGGATGATCATATTGAAGGTTTGTGAAAAGCCTATAAAAGCGTGATCAGATCTCAATTCAATTATTTTACATAAACATTAAATTCAGAGGACGGAAATTGTACATATGCATTGAATTTTACAGCATGTTAAGAAGAAAACTAAAGAGGAATTTATGATTTAGAAATTACATACCTTTGAAGTCACAGAGCTTCACAAATTCCTCTCCAGTCACAAACCTTCTTGGATCACGAATTCCTAAGAACACTGTAAAAAAACCCAATAGGACGCGACCACCGAATTACCTCGGTATTCTCCGTGGGTTGAGAAACCACGAGAGGAGTTGGACTTCGTGATTAATTTGGCAGAGGGAGATAACTATCTAGAGAGAAATCAAATGTAGAAGAATTCTTGGAAGAGCACCCCTCCTGTCTTCTGCGTGAGATTAATGAGGAAGAAGATCTCCCTTGGATCAACCACCCACTTACATGTTAATGAGAGAAAAGAAGATGAGGGGGAAGTTATTTCCATAACTCCCTCTCTTTAATTAATTCAAATTTTAAAATTTAAAACTAATTTTAAATTTAATTAATATATTTATATCATAACTAATATACTATATAATATATATTAAACTATATGTTAATTTTATATAACATACAACTTATAGTTTATATTATATCAAATATAATATAATCATGTTATATAAAATATACCATAATCTATAATTTGATATTCTCTCATTTAACCTATAGTATTTAATATGAATCTAATTCATATTAAATTTAACCTATAGTTTTTATATGAATCAGTTCATATAATTAATATTTGAATCATATTCAAATATTTATTTCCTTTCAAATAAAACTTTATATTATATTATATCAAATACGTTATCTTTTATGTCACATATAATTAATTTATATTAATTATATCATATATAATGTTGGATCTATACCAGCACGCAACGGAAGAAATCAGGATCCATAAGTATTCTAATTCATTAATTTTGGTTGAAAAGAAACATGCTAAAAATAGAGTAAAATGAGTTTCATGAACATATCTTGGCCGAACAACCGAAATCTCCATTTTCAGCTGTAAAATTCTCCGAATCCTTGTGTAGACCACCACATGATCTTTTCTACTATCCTCTTGTACTCTAGATTGAGTTGTGGGACTCAAAATAAGCTGGAATCAAAGGCAATATGGAGAAAGTTCAATGAAAAGAATCAATTGAAGAACATTTTCTTCATCCGAATTTTTCAGCAAAAATTAAGTTTGTTCTCTCTCCTTTCTTCACTCAAATCTCTTCAATATATTGCAGACTACCATGCAAAGAGATGTGCTGCATCGGATGTAGCTCATGCTTAGAGTAAAACAAAGAAGAAGGTGGTGGGTTCTTTGTAAGCTACTTGAAGATGAACTTTGAAAAACCCATTTTCAAGTTTTTGTGTAATTTTTCATTTTCCAAAAATCCAAAATTGATTTTAAAAACATATTTTATTTCTAAAATCAAAATTTATTAATTTTACAAATTAATTTTCTAATAAAAATAATAAATAATTATTTAAACAATTTAAATAATTCTAATTAATTTAATATCTAATATTAAATTAATTTTTACACAAATTCATCTTCATATATTTAAATCATATTTAAATATATTTTCTTCAATTCCATTTGTTTCTAATTTGAACGTTTCAAATTAACTTATCACGCTACTCTAGAGCTATCCATTTTCGAGCTAGTAGGGGACCTCATAAACCTACAGATCAGGGGCTCCAACGATCGGAGATTAATTGGCTAAATTCATTAGACCGATCTAACCCTCATTCGTTAACTAATGGGTCACTCTACTAAAGCCCATAGTTGAACTCCCCCCATTGTAGATATATTATGTCCACTCGATATAACCATGATTAGTAAGTTAACTCTTCACAGGTTGTTCGTAATAACGGCTGGGTCAAATCTCTGTTTTATCCCCGAAATTACCTCTTGTTCCTTAAGTCCCCACTGATCTCCTAATAAACAATTGTTTTTTGATCCAATCACAAAACTGAGTCCCTCTCATTCCAAATGAGAGGGCAGGATCCCTTGTTCAAGCTCCAGAATTAGCACTTAAGGGAACAACCTCTCTACTATCCCTAAAGTGGGTAGGAGTGAATTTTCTCTTGCACCCTATGTCCCCAACTATCTATCTAGTCTTACCCCTAAAATGGCAGTCATATTGAGCCGGTACTGTTGAGTCAACCCTCACCTATGCAAATCTAAGGGCAATCCTAGATAAACAGGAGTTCATAGTTAGCTCAGGATTGAGGTCAAGTTACCTAGGTCATCGCTTTGAAATAGCCAGTCTTAAAAAGTAAATAGCGTTATAAAGTAAGAGTGACTCATTTCGTGGTTCGATCTTGTACAAACTCTTTTGCACAAAGACACCCCCACTCCTCATGTCCAACATGAACGAATTAGGATCACTTCGTTTGTAGCAGTTTACAACTCCTTGTAAAAACTACAGAGCATGTCGTATCCAATAGTGTTACCAGAATAAGGTATCCAACCTTATCCATGTACTATAGATCATTTTGACTATTTACTCGAATCTAATCCACTTTTATGTCTCCACATAAAGTTCAAGTATTCATCCAATAGTCAAGAGACTTTTAAGTTTATTGGATTTCTATTCAAGTAATAGATCTATTCAATAACACCTTTATTGAATTATCAGATAAGCTGCATTATTTATATACCACGAGTTTTAGGACATAAAACCCAATAAACTCCCACTTAGACTAAAACTCTAGTGGTAACTTATACATCCGATATATAAGATTGAGTTTCTGAGTTTTATAGAGAAATACAATAAACTAGGGCATCCCATACTCATCTTTTACCATTCGGTATCTCTATATCCGATATTTCTCCCACTTACCCTAGGTTATCTGGTATTCTTAGTTCTACTAGGTAATTCACACACACTTTAGCCAAGAGAATTATTGTAAACATTTTAGTATACAATGGGCTTTAGATAAAAATATAAGGGGATTGCATCTTAATCTCAATAATGGCTAGGAAGCACACTTTCCTCCCACTACATTGAGGTACTCTCAACTCTTTGAGCAAGATGCATCTGACCTGTCTCAACAACTCTTTGTTAACAGTTAGATTTAGAAATCTTTAAACTTTCTATACTTTGATCTAGCCATTTAGATATCTGAATATCTACAAATGGTATTTAACAATTTGATTCTCAACAGAGGTTGCTAGAACAAACATAACTTTTGAAAATGAACATTTCATTTATCCCAAAAATATATACAATTTGTTCTATACAAGATTTAACAATTAAAAATAAATAGCAACTTCTCTCACTAGATGAGCCGAGCAAATGGTCCCAGGGTCAAGTTAGCCTGATTACCTTTTCTCTGCTCCCTTCTCGATAAGATATTGAGGGCAGTGTCTCCTCTAGTGCCCTTTTCGTTGCAATGCATTTCCCTTTGCAGCTCTATCCTTGCCTTTCAATCCAGTAGGCTTCTTCTTCCCTTTCCTTTTGCCTTTCTTCACAAGAATACTCTTACTCTTTGAAAAGGAAGCAACTTCAGGCTTGGAGGACATTCCTCACTTCTCGGCAGTAGTAACATTTACTTCTGGCACCAGACCCTTTGTTCTCAACATTGTTTGATAAGCCTGTAGCTCATTCAGCTGAGTAGTTAAATTTTATTCACAAATGTATTTAGAATTGCAGAAAAATCTTCGGAAGAGATTCTAAAATAAAACTAACTTGACTTCTCTCGTCTGTGACAGCACTATTTACTTCTGTCACATCAAAGTGGACCATCATATCCAGGATATGCTCACAAACATTGGTCCCCACTTTGATGCGACTGTTGTAAACGTACTTAATGGAATCCCTCGTAGAAATTCCATGATCTATTTGGCAGTACTCATATCCTCATGCTTCTTTTGTCAACACATCAGATAAGCTAGCGAGGATATAAGCACATGCATTAGCCTTGACCCACCTGTCATATACATTCCGGATATTTCGGTTTGTGTTAGAGCTAGGAATGAGAGGACAATCCTCAGTTAAGACAAACCGCAAATTGACTATTACAAGTATCGTGTTCAAATTTGATTTCCAATTCACATAATTATCCCCAATAAATTTATTTAACGCCAACACTTGTATTAATGAACTTGTCATTCTGAAATTAAATATCCAATCAAGTTTTAGCAATTTTTATAATTTATCCAAGATTATTCTTTTGCAACGATACTACATCAAGACATTCTTGACTAAATACTACCTCAAAAATAACTCATATTCCGATAGTCATTTAGGTACCGCTTTTGGTCAGACATTATTAACATTTAATAATTCTGTAAGTGTAGACCCGCCATTTTCGGATCTTATAGAATGGATGAGTATCACTCTGAAAAGAGAAAACAATACCCAAGACGGAACTATAAAACCCTATTCATTTTACTGAAGCCTAGGTTGTTCCGAATCCTATGTTACAACCCTCCGTGGGGATAACCGTCGTTAAACGACTAACAAAGGGCCGCTTAAAGCTAACTAGCAGGTGCAACATAAGAATCTCACGGTTCAGACTAATGGAGGAGACCGCAGGATATGTTGACACATTTCCTTCACCCACTTACTATGAACTACTTCCTCCATTCACCTTGGTATTGACGCATACATTCACTCTCCGTAGGGAGGTCACTCCCAGGGTGACACGAAGCATCATATGAATCTCACGGTATGAATTATATGGAGACGTGGCAGTTGAAATCATACACTTGATTTCTATTCGAACAACTTCCCCTTATTCATCCGAGTCTAAATTTAAGCTAAAAAAATACTCTCCGTAGGGAGGTCACTCCCAGGGTGACACGAAGTACCGCTTAAATCTAGACTGTGAACTCTTAGAGACGCGAGAGCTAAGAGTAACATACCGTGTAGGTTACTAATCTCCCACTAAAGTTTTCTAATAACTCTATCATATAAAAGTTATTCACTACCACTGAAGTGTTCTAATGTTTGGGTAACTTTGTACTTAGGTTCTTTTCCGACTAAATAAAAAATAACCCTAAGTCTATGTGGTTTATTCAAGTATAACTCTTATAAATGGACTTAAACCTACGATGTCTAGGTGATAAACCCTTTTATTACCTCACATCGCTCACGAATACTCATAAAATTGGTTACCCAACGCTCAATTATTTGGCCATAATCCCCAGGTAGGAGGTGTTCCGTAGACCGTCAACTTAAATAACCCTAACCTTTGACAGGATTATATACCGGTTGAGTTTGTAACCCTAGTTTTACAAGTTTAACGACCTATTTTAACTAATTAAAACAAGTGGTTAACCTACGTGAGCATGCAGCTGTTCTTTGTTATGGATTTTAAATGTCTAACCCAATTTTATAATAAATTATAAAACTTTAGACATGCTAAACATCCACAACATACAGGCTTTCAATATCTAATATAACACTTATATTAAATATAAGAAACCCTAACATGCATACTATATATTATAACAAATTATAACATACTTTCAATGCATGTTGCATGCTTCCTATGGTGGGATTTTAAATCTAAATGACAGACTATATGCACATACAAGATTTATTTAATTATAACATACATCCAATGCATAAATAATTAAACACGTACTGATATGGTTTTAGTTTTGGCAAAAACAAACAAACAAAAGCCTAACTTATTACAAAAACAGCTTCAACACCGCTCGAACCACTCCAAAGCCGCTTGAACCGGACCCGAACCATTTGAACTGGACTAGCAGAGACTGAACCGGACCAACCATAAACCATTTGAAGCTGAACCGGACCAAACCTCAAGAGAACCGACCAAACCGGCTTCTCTTGCTCTCGCTCAAAATCTCGCTAAGTCAGATCGTTTAGCAATGACGACCATCGTCATGCAATTGGCTTGATTGTTTAGCAACTGACGACTATCGTTTAACAAAGCTACACAATCATATAGTGTTCGCCTTCTATCGTATAGTGTCATCGTCTAGTGCTGAAGGATGCTACACGATCGCTTAGTGTCAAACACTATCGCATAGCTCTATCACTTAGCACCTTGTCTTGATTTTAGCGCGCATCCGAGGTAAGCGATCGCCTAGTGCTATCGCATAGCAATCGACGCATTGCTCAGCTGCCACTCATAGGTAAACGTTCATGTAAGCGATCACTCAATGCCATCGTATAGCTTTTCGCCGCATCGCTTAGCTCCCGAACAAAGGTAAACGATCGTGTAAGCGATCACTCAACGCCATCGCATAGCTCTTCGTCGCATCGCTTAGCTCCGGATCAAAGATAAATGATCGTGTAAGAGATTGCTCAATGCCATCACATAGTTCTTCATCTTATCGCTTAGCTCCCACTTGAAGCTACACAATCGTGTAGTGCCATCGCATAGTAACACAATGCATTGTTTAGTTCCCGAGGTAGACGATCGTCTAGCGCACAACACCTAAACGATTAACGCCTAAAGCTAGACGATCGTTTTGCTTTTCCTTCATATTGTCTAACGTATGAAGCTAAACGATCATTTAGCTCCTGAAGCTTAATGACGATATGAACAGAGACTGATCGTCTGGAATTTGCAACTCGGCCCCTTCGCTTGTTTTTTCGAATTACAGCTTAATTTCAACTCTAGTGACTCTAAATAAATTACAGACTCTTGGGAAGACATTAAAGCTCATCAAGTAAGAGCCAACTACAAATTTAAATGGGAAATCAAAGAGAAACTATCTGTATGACAATCACATCCCCTCAATGCATAATATCCTGTATTAGATGATACTTCCACTCTATGTGCTTTCTGCATTTGTGACTCCTAGGCTCCCTGGAATTAGCCATAACACCACTATTATCATAATAAAGGGTGATGGGCTTTGACATGTCTGGAATTACTTCCAAATCAATCAAGAACTTCTTGTGCTAGACAACCTCCTTGGCAGCTTCACAAACTGCTACATACTCTGCTTCACAAACTGCTACATACTCTGCCTCAATGCACACTTGCTTGGTGCTTCTGTAGACTACAACCCTTATGTTAAGAGTGAACACCGATCCTGAAGTGGACTTTCTAGAATCCCCATCAGTCTGAAAATCAGAGTCAATGTATCTAGTAAAGATCAAATCCTTAGACCCGTACACGAGCATGAAATCTCTTGTTCTCCAAAGATACTTGAGGATGGTTTTCATGGCAGTTTAGTGATCTATTCCTAAATTCGATCGATATCTATTAACTATCCCCACTGCATAGTAGATGTCAGGTCTAGCACATAACATCACAACACAAGCTACCAACAACTATGCATAGAGGATCCATCTCATCTTCTCAACTTCTTAAGGTGTCTTAGAGCACTATTCCTTAGACAAAGAAATTCCATGCCTGAAAGGTAGCAAGCCGCTCTTGGAGTTTTGCATTGAATACTTGATAAATATCTTGCCAATGTATGATGCTTGAGACAAGGTCAGCGTTTTGTTCTTTCGATCCCTAAAGATCTGAATACCCAGAACAAACTTTGCCTCTCCTAAATTTGCCTCTCCTAAATCTTTAATTTGGAATTGGGTCACCAACCAATGTTTAATTTCAATCAGTAGACCTACATCATTCCCAATGAGTAGGATATCATTTACATACAACACTAGGAAAGCTACTAAACTGTTGATCATTTTCTTGTAAACACAAAGCTCATCAACATTTTGATCAAAGCCATAAGAATTGATTGCATCATCAAATCTTATATTGCAAGATTGAAAAGTCTGTTTCAATCCATAAATGGACCGATTAAGCTTACAAACCTTTTGCTCTTGACCTTGGGTTATGAATCCTCCACGTTGCTGCATATAGATGGTCTCCTAAAGATTGCCATTCAAAAAAGCAGTCTTAACGTCCATTTATTAAATCTCATAGTAATGTAGTTCTTTTCTAAAAATGTAGCGTTTATCGATACAAACACTTTATTATCTCTAGGATCATAGAAGTAACCACCTCCCATTCTTTTGGGGTAACCTACAAATATGCATAATTTTGAACTAGATTCCAACTTCTTAGACTTAGCCTCAAGCACATGTGTTAGGCAACCCCAAATCTTGAAAAGGTATAAATTACCTTTACAACCATTCCATAATTCCAAAGGTGTTCCAGTAATAGTTTTAGATGGAACACAGTTCAAAATATAGGTTACAATTTGTACTGCATAACCCCAAAACGAGTCAGGAGGAAGCGTAACTCATTATAGACCAAACCACGTCCAATAGGGTTTGATTTCTCCTTTCTGATACACCATTCTGCTGAAGTATACCAGGTGTTGAGAGTTGGGGTACAATTCAATGTTCTATCAAATAGTTCTAAAATTTCAAATCCATATACTCTCCAATTCAATCATATCAAAATGTTTTAATTGTTTTACTTAATACATTTTCAACTTCAGCCTTGTACTCCTTGAAGTTTTCAAGGGCTTCAGACTTATGTTGCATTAAATAAACATACCTATACCTTGAATAATCATCAGTAAAAATGATGAAATATTCAAACCCTCATCTTGCCTTAACATTCATATGACCACAGAGGTCCGAATGTACAAGTTCTAAGGGTTCTTTAGCTCTTTTACCTTTTCCAGTAAAAGATCTCTTAGTCATTTTGCCTTCAAGGCATGACTCACATACATGTAGAGATTTTTTTCTAACTCATTTAGAAGTCCATTCTTAATTAATCTCTCAATTCTATTAAAGTTTATATGACCTAACCTTAGGTGTCAAAGATAAGCATTTTCTTTAGGAGAAATTTTCTGTCTTTTATTTTGAGTTACCACAATTTTAAACAGTTTAGTATTAAGAAAGGCCTTTGTTGCTAACGGCCTTAGCACATAAAGGTTATCTTTCAACTTAGTAGAACAAATCTCATTACCATTTTTGCAAATAAACGCTTTATTTACAGAAAAGTTTACAGAATAAGATTGTTCAATTAAACACTTTACAGAAATTAAGTTCCTTTTCAAATCATGAAGAACATAGACATTTTCCAATAAAATATACGATTTTTGTAAAGTAAGTCAGAGTCCTTCCACTGCCTTTACTGAGACGACGTGTCCAGCTCCTGAAGGAACACTTATTCAAGAGAACCAGTGAGCGGAAGCAAGATCGTTCCAAACCCCATTGTGATAGAACATGCACATCTACAATCAAATAGTAATATTTATGCATAAACTTGAAATTACAGCATGCTTCTAAAGGAAAATACTAAAGATCGAGTGAACTTACCCTTGAAGAACTTTTCTTCTTGTTTCCCTCGATCTAACAGCACTAACGTTCAATCAACACGAACGCTCCACAACACAACAATCTCCTCGAAAAACAACGAGCAACACTCGACCCTCGAACAGTAAGCAGACACCACCACGAGGCTACATTGATATTCTCGGTGTGAGAATCCAGGAGTTGTGGGCTCTGTATGGATTTGGTAGAGGGAAGGAGGAATTGGCAGATTGTATAGACGATCGAGTAAGTGGGAGAAAACTTGAGTTTATCGTATAGACTGTATACTCGATCGTTTAGAAAATGAGTGTCTATCGTATAGCAAACTCGGATACACGATCGTTTATGCTCTCAAGCCATCGTATAACTATTTTGTTAATATGCGATCGACTATCGTGCGATTGTGAAAAAATGAAACCAATTTTTATTTTATCCATCAGTTACCATAACTGATCACAACTTCCCACTAAGTTGGTTATGAGGAGAAAAAATTGAAACCAATTGTCCCATAATTTATTTAATTATAAATAAATAATATATTTATAACCTATAGTTTTAATATCACATCTTATGCAATATATAAACCATAGTTTTTTTTTTCTCCTTTATGGCATTTAATAATAATTCTTCCAATTAATGTATCTAAACATCAAATCAATTATATCACATGTAATTGAAATAATTTAATTATATCATATATAATTAAATTTCCTCATGTTAATTTGAACACTTCAAACTAACCCAAAAACTTATTCTTAACATGAATCCATTGAGCTACCAAGGGGACCTTATGGACTTGTAGTTTGAACCTCCAATCGTACGTGAATAACTGACTAAACTCTTTAATCACGATATCCATCATCCATTAATTGTTGGACACTCCACTAAAGACCGACAGCTGTACTCTTCGCATTATAGATATATTTCTATGTCCATTGGATATAACCAATCAACAGTACGATGACCCTTTACAAATTGCTCGTAAGTACAGTTGGGTCAATTTACCGTTTTGTCCATGCAGTTACATCTAACTTCTTAAGTACCACTGAATCCTTTAATGAACAATACATCATAGTCCTACTATGAATGAACACTTCTCGAGCCATGAAAAGGTGTGGCGCCACATTGTTCAAGCCCCGGAATAAGCCCTTAAGGGAGCAATTTATCTACTTACCTTTGCTTCGGGGAAAGAGTGAATTCTTTCTTATGTAGCTAAGTTCCCAGCTCCCCAATCGGATGAATCTCCAAAGTGGTAGGTTTGAGTCGACGATCTGGCCACTCACTCATGTACATCAAAGGACCGCCTTCATAGGTAGGAGTTCCTAACTCACTCAGGATTAAGATCATGTTACCTGTGGTCATCCTAGTGAAATGAAAGTCTCTGTTATGAACGATGATATATAATGAGATAAAACATTTCGTGGTCTGGTATTATACAAATTTTTTTTTTTGTATAGGATACCTCCACTCGGATGTTTCCACATGAATGATTAAGATCAGACCATTTGTAGCACTTTACAACACTTGCAACATCTATAAAGCGGACCGTATCCGTAGTGTCACCAGGATAAGGTTTCCATCATTTATCCATATACTACAGACCATTTAGGTTATCACTTAAGACATGATCCACTTGTATATGTCCACATACATGCTTAAGTTACAACGATAACCAGAAATTTTAGTTTATTGGTTTGTGGTTAATACAACTAAAATATCTCATATTTCATAGGCAGTAGTGAATAAAATATCTCATATTATTACATCACAAATGTTTGTTCATACACGTGTTTACAAACTACAGGACCCTACGAAATTTAGGGCATCAACCCCAACAGTTCCAACATGCATCATCATCTCACTAGTTGCTAGCTGTCACCAGGAATCAATTCCATGAAATGAAGAACAAACGTGGTTAGTATTATATTATATCAAATACAATAAAAATGAAAATTATTTTAATTTAATTTATCTACTTACCCTGAAATCAGCCCTTAAGGGAGCAATTTATCTACTTATCCCGACATCAAGGAAAGAGTGAATTCTGTCTTGTGTCGCTGTGTTTCCAGCTCTCCAATCAGACGAAACTCCAAAATGGTAGGCATATTGAGTTGGCAATTTGGCAACTCTCACCGATATAAATCAAAAGACCACCTTCATAGGCAGAAGTTCACAACACATTCAGGATTCAGGTCATATCACTTATGGTCATCCTTGTAAAATGTAAGTCTTTATTATTAATGGTATTATATAATAAGACTAATCATTTCGTGGTCTGGTCTTATACAAAATCTTTATATAGGATACCCCTCGCTCACATGTTTTTACATGAATGATCAGGATCAGATTATTTGTAGCACTTTACAACACTAGTAACATCTACACATCAAGCCGTATCCGTAGTGTCACCAAGATAAGATACCCAACCTTATCCATCTACTACAGACCATTTAGGTTATTATTTAAAGAAGATTCACTTGTATGTCTCTGCATACTTGTTTAAATTACATAAAATAACTTATGATCTTAGTTTATTAGATTAAGTGTATGCTCATAACATAACAATTATTTTATTAATAACAATTTGTTTATACAGTGTTTACAAACTACGAGAACACGAAAGAGATTTAGGACACCAATCCCAACAATCGATTATATAGAGTTATACGATCGATTATACAAAGCTATGCGATCTATATCCATATACTAAACGAACCTGAAACCCTAATCAAATCCATGTACTGAACGATTTCAAACAACGATAGAAGATAGTACCATACCATTCAGATTATTAGAACGGTGGAGAAGGAGTTCAAATGAAAGCAACAATGAGTAGATACGATTGACGAGCAGCAAATGACGTCAAAGACGAAGAGAGACATTGAGAGAAAACTGAGAGAAGTACTCGAATGCAAATAGGCGGATTGTAAACGAGATGGAATAGGAGCTTGTTTGGTTTTAAAAAGTAAAGATATATATGATATTTTACATGTAAAAAAGATCAGCCACATACAAGTTTTTAGAAAGAGGTCGTCTTTGCTTTTTGGGTTATTTTATGAAAATTTCCCAATCTACAACTCGAGATAGATAAAAATTTGTGTAATCGATTGAACTCAAAGGCCACAACAACATTCACATCGCATGGGGCAAAGCTACTGCAGCTTTTGTACCTTTGATGCAGTTCTTGGCGTCTCTCCGAATTCTAAGGCCCCATGGATTTCTCCAGAAATTATGTTTCTTTCAACAGCGATCTTCAGTTTCTGCCTCCATGCCATTTTTCTCCTCAACTCATCTTGGTTCCATCTCTTCGCTCCACAATGATTCTTCTTCTTCTTCTTCGTTGCAGTCTCCTGTGCAAACGATTTGTTCATTGGTCCTCCAGACTTATTTTCGTCAACCCCATCTGAGATTCTCTCCTTCTAAGTTGAACCTTGATATGGATGCCGACTCCTTGACTCATGAGCAAGCCATTTCTGTCGTTGCTTCGCTTGCTAGCGAGGAGGGTTCAATGGTGGCGCTGAGTTTCTTTTACTGGGCAATTGGGTTCCCCAAGTTCCGCCACTTCATGCGGCTTTACATAGTTTGTACGATGTCATTGATTGGGAAATGTAATCTAGAGCGAGCCCGTGAAGTTGTGGAGTGTATGGTTGGGGCTTTTGCTGAAATTGGGAAGTTGAAGGAGGCGGTGGATATGATCTTTGACATGAGAAATCAGGGACTTGTGTTGACCACCAGGGTAATGAATCGTACTATCATGGTGGCTGCTGAAATGGGGCTGCTTGAATATGCAGGCAATGTGTTCGACGAAATGTCTGCAAGAGGTGTGTCTCCTGATTCTTGCACTTATAAGTCTATAATTGCTGGTTATTGTAGAATTGGTGATGTTTTGGAAGCAGATAGGTGGATATGTGAGATGATGGAGAGAGGCTTTGTGGTTGATAATGCCACGTTGACTTTGATTATTAAAGCTTTTTGTGAAAAGAGTTATGTAAACAGGGCACTTTGGTTTTTTCATAAGGTTTCAAAGATGGGTTTATCGCCAAATTTGATAAACTATTCATCTATGATTAATGGGTTGTGCAAGAGGGGTAGTGTTAAGCAAGCATTTGAGTTATTGGAAGAGATGGTTAGAAATGGCTGGAAACCCAATGTGTATACCCACACATCATTAATTCATGGGCTTTGCAAGAAAGGGTGGACAGAAAGAGCCTTTAGACTGTTTCTTAAACTTGTTAGAAGTGATAACTACAAGCCAAATGTGCACACTTACACAGCCATGATAAGTGGGTACTGCAAAGAGGAGAAGTTGAATAGAGCTGAAATGTTGTTTGAAAGAATGAAAGAACAGGGAATGGTTCCAAACACCAACACTTATACAACTCTTATTGATGGGCACTGTAAGGCTGGCAATTTCAGTAAAGCCTATGAATTGATGGATTTGATGTGTAATGAAGGTTTCTTCCCTAATATATGTACATACAATGCAATTGTTGATAGTCTCTGCAAAAGAGGGAGAGCTGAAGAGGCTTTCAAACTGCTAAATAAAGGGTTTCGGAATCAAATTGAAGCCGACAGTGTCACATACACCATTCTGATATCTGAGCAGTGTAAGCGAGCCGATATGAACCAAGCCCTTATGTTTCTAAATAAGATGTTTAAAGTTGGTTTCCAGCCTGATATCCATTTATATACGACTTTGATTGCTGCCTTCTGCAGGGAAAAAATGATGAAGGATAGCGAAAAGTTGTTTGCGGAAGTTGTTAAGCTTGGCTTGGCTCCAACAAAGGAAACTTACACATCCATGATATGTGGCTATTGTAGGGAGAGAAAAATTAGCTTAGCAGTCAAATTTTTCCAGAAGATGAGTGACCATGGTTGTGCACCAGATAGCATTAGTTATGGTTCTTTAATCAGTGGGCTTTGTAAAGAGTCGAGGCTGGATGAGGCTCGCCAATTATACGATAACATGATAGACAAAGGGCTGTCTCCTTGTGAAGTTACTCGGGTGACATTGATTTACGAGTATTGCAAAGCAGAAGACTTCGCTTCAGCCATGGTTATCTTGGAACAGCTCGACAAAAAGCTTTGGATACCCACGGTTCATACGTTAATAAGGAAGCTTTGTTGCGAGAAGAAAGTCGCCATGGCAGCTCTGTTCTTTCATAAGTTACTGGATAAGCAGGTCAGTGTCGATCACGTGACTTTGGCTGCATTCATCACTGCCTGTTGTGAGAGCAATAAGTATGCTCTTGTTTCCGACTTATCCGAGAGGATTTCGAGAGGTATCGGCTAACCTTCCTCTAAATACTGGAATGATAGATGAATTTGTTGTGTTGAAGAGAAGATCGATGGAGCATAATGGTCAGAGATTGATTTAATTCTCTTGATTTGATTGCAAGCTAGCTGCATTGCAGGGATGTCTTCAAGATGATAAACCTTGGCCTGCACTTCAAGTTTGCTGCAGGTAATTCAAACTTTGATCATAATCTCTTTTGTTATTGTTATTATTTTATCTATTTATTGTTTTCTAAAGGTTAATACTGAAATTACAGGAAGAATTCTCTGCTGTTACAGCCACAATATGAACGGTTTTAAACAAAAATGAAGATCGTGATGAGAAGTATTTCCAAAATGGTACAGCCTTTCACCATCTCAAGCATTGGATTGATTCTGAAGCTCTTTCCCTTTGTTTATTGTTATCCAAGAAATTTGGATGTCATACATTTTCTTTTTTCTTTTTAGCAATAGTTCCCTCATCTTTTCAATACAAGTTTAAAGTTCATTCTTTAAAAGTTTCTAGATAAACAATGTGTCATATGCGTATTGAATGTGAGTGATGTCAATCTGATCATTTTCGGTCATTTTCTACTTTCCTTCTATTAAAGTAAAGAGGAAAGGGAAGGGTTTGATCTCCCAGTCTCAACCCTCTCAAACCATAAACATTCCCTCTCGGTTTTCTATTAATCATTTTCTTTAAAAGCATGTGTGGGAGTGATTCTAAAATGGTTAAAATCACTTTTTTCGTTTTAAAAATCACTATTAAACATATTTTTGATTGTTTAAAACCAATTTTGATGCTATAAAAATTGCATTAAAAAGTATTAAATTAATTTTGAGTGATCAAATGTGTCTTAGAGTGATTTTGAACTCAACAAAATAATTTTAACTATTTCACAATTATTACATAACATGAACAAAGTCTTTTTTGTTCCATTACCGATTTTGAGAAAGCTTAGTCGATTTTGTCAAAAGCTTTCTCAAAATTTAGCTAGATGTTTTTTGTTTTGTTTTTGTTTTTCCAATTTTAGCCACTAAAAAGAATGACATCGATTGAAATTAAGAGACTTAGGTGATTGTTTATAGTCTTGGGGGTATGATAGTAATTTATCTTATTCTAATTTTCTTTCCTTTTTTGTATTAAAGTTTGTTGGAGCCTATAAATAAGAACCCTTGTGTATCTTTCATATTATGTTAAAAAAATAATAAAAATGAGACTCTCTATCGTGGTTTTTTCCTCCCTATTCTATGGTTTTCCATGTAAAACTTGTGTCTTCAATTTCTATCTTTCAACATGGTATCATGGTGACAAAACCCTAGCCGTCGTCGGCAAAAACTATCTGGTGTAAGATAACATTAGGCCTTCACTACCCTTGCTTTCGCCACCATCGTCAATGGAACCGCCGACTGCAATCGCCATTGTGGAGAACGCCACCGCTACTGCTGCCACTATTATCTAAGCCGTCGTTGACCGGTATCTTCAATCCTTGCACATATGTCTGTCATAGCATCTGATTGGACCCTCGTGCAGTCGTTCTTCCTCAATGCTGCCGTTGGTAGCCGCTTCATCCAACCACCATAATCTAAACTCGGTGCTGTCGAGTTTTTCGCCTACCACAGAGGCAAATCACCAACCGCGTATGATATGTCAGCTACGAGCTACGGTCCAACTCCTACTGTTCCGCTAGCTCTGATCCATGAATTTGAACCAACACAAGCTCAAGGTACTACTGAATGTGTCCCTGACAATAACAATTTGTGTGTTGATGATGATATTGTTGATGTAATTGAGAATGATAGGATTGATGTGTTAGTTCTAGAAAATACCAGGGTAGCTGACAATGATGAAACTACAACAGGAACACAAGAGAGTGATACTCTATCTCAGGCTGAAAGATGTGACCAAAATCCTACTATAGGTGGGAAAGCAGATGAGAAGTCAGACAAACTCGAGATTATGATGTTTCTCTTGACATGCCTATTGCCTTGGAAAAGGACACCAAGTCTTGCACTAAGTAGCCCATGTATAGCTTTCTATCTTATAGTAATCTGTCTTATGAGTTCAAGGCTTTCACTGCCAGTCTCGACACAACAACAATACCAAAAAACATACAGCTGGCTATGAAAATTCTTCAGTGGAAGGTCGACGTTATGGAAGAAATGAGAGCTCTTGAAAAAATAATACTGAGACCTTATTGCTCTCCCAAAAGGGCAAAAAACAGTTGGGTGCAAGTGGAGACAGGTACAAGGCTAGACTTGTAGCGAAAGAGTTTACTCAGACCTATGGGGTAGACTATTCATAAGCTTTCTCTCCAGTAGCGAAGTTAAACACGATTTAGGTTTTTCTCTCTATTGCAGTAAATAAAGATTGGTCTCTCCACCAACTTGATGTGAAAAATGCTTTTCTTAATGGTGAATTAGAAGAGGAGGTGTATATGAGTTCTTCTCCAGGTTTTGAAGCTTAATTTGATCATTAGGTGTGCAAAATCAGGAAATCTTTGTATGGTTTGAATCAGTCCCCAAGAGCTTGATTTGACAGGTTTGCTACCTTTGTTAAGTTCCAAGGGTTCACTCAGATCATACATTATTCACAAAAAGGTCAGTGTTTGAAAAAATTGTTGTCCTTATCCTATATGTGGATGATGATATTGTCTTGTCAGGAGATGATAGTATTGAGATCACCAGACTTAAAAAGAAAATGACAGGCGAGTTTGAAATTAAAAACCTCGGAAATCTAAAGTATTTCCTTGGAATGAGAGTGGCCAGATCAAGGGAAGGGATCTCTGTCTCACAACGAAAATACACTCTTGACCTTTTAAAGGAAACATGCATGACTAGATGTAGACCTACTGACACTCCTATAGAATTCAATGCTAAATTGGGAGATTCTGTTAACAAAGTTTCTATTGATAAAGAGAGGTATCAACATCTAGTGGGAAAGCTAATTTACTTATCACATACCAGACCAGACATTTCCCATGCTGTCAGCGTAGTCTGTCCGTTTATGCAGGCAACTTATGAAGAACATATGGAAACTGTGAATTGAATTCTGAGATAATTGAAAAACACTCCTGGTAAAGGTCTAATGTTTAGAAAAATCAATAGGAAATACATTGACGCCTATACCAACTCTGATTGAGCAGAATCAGTTTTTGATAGAAAGTCTACCTCAGGACACTGTACCTTTGTGTGGGGTAACTTGGTCACTTGGAGAAGTAAGAAGCAAAGTAGTGTTGTTAGAAGTAGCTCTAAGGCTGAATACAGAGCTATGAGTTTGGGAATCTGTGAAGAAATTTGGTTGAAGAAAGTACGGTCTGATCTTCATCAAGATGATGTCTTACCGATGAAACACTATTGTGATAATAAATTAGCTATAAGCATAGTCAATAATCTAGTACAACATCATCATACAAAACATGTGGAGATTGACAAATTTTTTATAAAAGAGAAACTGAACAATGATAGTATTTGTATTCCGTATATTCCATCAAATCAACAAGTTGCTGAAGTTCTCACTAAAGGGTTACTCAAGAAAAATCTTGACTCATGTGTTAGCAAGTTGAGTCTGATTGACATCTACGTCCCAATTTGAGGGGGAGTGTTGAAACCAAGGTACTTAGGTGATTGTTTATAGTCCCGAGGGTATGATAGTAATTTACCTTACCCTAATTTTCTTTCCTTTTTTGTATTAAGGCTTGTTGGAGCCTATAAATAAGAACCCTCTTGTATCTTTCATATTATGTTAAAAAATAATAAAAAAGAGACCATTTATCATGGTTTTTTCTCCTGTTCTAGGGTTTTCCACGTAAACCTTGTGTCTTCTGTTTCTATTTGTTAACATTTATTATTTGTTTTTCCTTTATAAAGGCTAGTTGAGTCTCGTATGTAATGGATGAAAAATCGTGGAAAATTTGACTAACCTAAATTATGGGGCCAAACGAAAATTAGATGATTCCTACTTTGACTAATAGAGATCACAATTCAAGAGAAGCTTGAGAAAGCAGTTCACATGCTTGCACAACTTCATGAGTAAAAAATGATTTTATGAACATGCAAACAAATCTAGGCCAAAGAATTACAAAAGTACGTAATATCCTCTCTTGAGCTCAATTAAACTTCTATTAAAATCTATAATTAGCTTCTCGATCTATTTTCCACAAATTAACAGACATGAAATTCTTGTTAAGTCTCTAGCAGAACAACTTCACTCTCGTGCAAGTTATTCTACTATTCGTGCAACCTATGGTCTAATTCGTGTTTTACTTTTTCAAGTTAAAGTTCAAGAATACTTGATTGCAATATAAAGTCATTCATAAATCATAAAAGTGGGTACAAAATACAAGAAATCCTGTAAACCAGTCTCAAAATCAATGGCAAATAAACCATATCTACAAAAGTCCTAATGCAGAACTACAAAATAATTGAAAGAAAAGGGAACATTCTTGAAGACGTATGCCACAATCGTTTTCAACATGAAGGTTCACAATCACAAACTTTGAATTCCTTGGCTCCCACGAACACTTTCAAAACCTCTAAAACAATGTAGAAATTGGATAGGGGCCTTTTTCTCTCTAATTGGTCTCCCCAAAATTGGCTAAGAAAAAAGAAAAATATAGAGAAACCCTTGACACCGTCAGGAGACCAAGGGCAACTTCACGATTCTGTCCACAATTTCCTAATAAAACTCTGAAAAACATGTGACTCTTGGCCTTGTCTTTTCGAGATTTCAGAATACAACAATTTTTAGGTCTTTTCTTAACTTCAAATTGCTCGTTTTTTCTTATTCTTTTATCTTCCGATTCATCAACAATGCTTCTAATGCTCAATTTTTAAAATGCGTATAAATAAACTCATGAACGTACCAAAATTCATTAAAAAAAAAAAACTAACTAAAGTCTAAGTCTAGAAATATCACATTTTGTGCGCTATCAAATACCTCTACAGTGAAAACTTTTGGTGGTCTCAAACAATATATAACACAACTAGATAATCAAGAACATGCAAGTGGATGACTCTGACATCAATATTCTAGATGTTAAAAGAATCACAAATAAAAGAATATGTTTAACAAAAACCTTTAGTGAGCAAAACTAGACTTAGACTTATCATCCCTCACGTGTGTATGCTAGTCAAACCTATTTTAAGGTTTATTTGGATTAATAGAAGAAAATGTTTTTTAAAAAAGTTATTTTTATTTGAACTCTCTGGATCAAAACTGTTTAAAATACATTTCAAAAGTGTTTTAAGAGCTATTTTGAGTGGTTGTCAAACACTTTAGTTTATTTCAAAATAACTTATTTTCAAAATTAAACATTTGAAAAATTAAACTAAATAGACTTTAAATTTTCACGACTTACACCGGTATGTCATCCTACTTCACCCAAAGTTCAATCATTAGGTCTTTTTTCTTAGTTCAAGAGGTGATATGTCACTAGTGTTCTCTAATGGGAAGTGAAACTCCCCCATACTTACCTTTTTCCTAATGATAGTAGCTGTCATACATCCGCTATAGAAAGTTATACCCAAGAAATTTTACTAACAATTGACACTAACCGATCATAATGGAGGTAGCATTTTTGTCTTTAGTTTATTCACATTTTTTTTTCCAATTTACCATTTTCTTTCTTTCTTTTCTTCTTTTCAGTAAAGAAAAATAGCTAGATCTCCTAAGTATAACTGTTACAGAAAGACTCAAAATCAAGAAAGAATAGTGTAGCTGGCAGTTGAACGGTTGTCGCCTTCTTTCTGTTAAATGTTGTAACCACCGGAGCTCATCATCGTTGACCGAATCGCTTGCACATATATAAACAAAATCAAACGAGAGATTAATGGAAGAGTGAATTGCAATTGAGAGAGCAAGGCATTTTTGTTCTGTAATACTTTGAAGAGTAATAAAAGAGAAACTCTCAATTTGCACAGTAGACGTAGGCCTTTGGCCGAACCACTTAAACTCCTATATCTTTTCTTTTTCCTCTACGATTGTTTAGATTTTGCTAAAGTATCGTCTACACGATTGTGTAGTCCTTATCGCATCGTGTGCACGATCGTTTAGCTCCGTGCTCAATCATCTATACGATTGTTTAACTCTTCAACTGTCGTCTATACGATCGTCTAGCTTCAATCAACTGTCATCTATACGATCATTTAACGCTTCCTCCATCATTTACTTAATTGGCCTATCGTTTAGTTATTGGTGCATCGTTTACATGATCGTGCAGACTTTTGGTAAACGACAGAAGGATTTTTCAAGCATTAACATTCTATGTTCCCTGACTCTTGAATTGTTATCAACCGTTATTACTGAGTATATTGTGATTATTAACGTGAAGATCTAGTCAACTAGGATAGCAAGTGGTATCAGAGCTCAGTGAACAGTTCAAGAAAGCTCCAAGATTTGAATTCTTGATTCAGAGTAATCAATCTTGAAGACCAAGAATGGCAACTACCAGATATAAGATTGAGAAATTTGACGACAAGACAAACTTTAAACTGTAGAAAGTAAAGATTAAAGCAGTCTTGGGGCAATAGAGGCTCTCTTGGCTATTACAGACCCTGTGAAGTACCCTGAAACACTTTCTGAGGCAGACAAAGAGACTATTGAATCAAATGTATATAGAACCATCGTTCTTAATGCCACAGACAGTGTTCTGAGGCAAATTGTGGATCGATCTACTGCCTATGCCCTGTGGAATAAGTTGAATGATATTTATTTCAACAAAGATCTGCCCAACAAAACTTTCTTGAGGGAAAGATTCTTCACTTATACGATGGATCCGACAAAGTTCCTCATAGACAATCTTAATGAGTTCAAGAGGTTATCTTCTGAGTTCAGATCGATTGGAGAAAAGAATGAAGCATTCATATTGTTGAATTCACTACCAGAGACTTTCAAAGATGTGAAGACTGCATTGAAGTACGGTAGAAAAAGAATTACCACAGATGTTATTATATCAGCTGTAAGAGTCAGAGAGCTTGAATTGCAAATGACCAAGAAGGATCAACCAGGAGGTGAAGGCTTGTTCTCTAAAAGGAAGAACAAGAACAATGGGAAGGGAAAACAAAACAATGGCGTCAAGTCCAAAATAAAGTGCCATTTTTGTCACAAGACGAGGCACATGAAAAAGGACTGTTATGCCTTGAAGAGAAAATGGAACCAACAGAATAAGAGTTCGAGGCTGCTGTAGGTGAGAATTCTCTAGTCTATTTAGATGCTTTAGTTGCTATTGAAGAAGGTGGAGACCAGAATACTGTGGAGACTCAAGATTGGGTGTTAGATTATGGTTGCTCAGTCTACATGGCACCATCCAAGGGATGGTTTTGCACTTATAAGAAGTGGGATGGTGGGCTGATCTATATGAAAAACAATAATATATGCAGAGCTATAGGAGTAGGGTCTGTGTCCTTGAAGATGCAGGATGGTTTAGTCAAATTGATAAGGAACGTGAGGCATGTTCCAACTTTGAAGAGGAATCTCCTTTCATTGGGGATGTTTGATGCCATAGGATGTGAATATAGGGGTGTGGGAGGCACCTTTGAAATTATTAAGGATTCCAAAGTGGGCTTGGTGGCAACCAAGGTAAATGGTCTATATGTCATCAAGGATGCGCAAATGGCACACTTGGCTTTGTTAGCAACGGATGAGGAACCTACTGAAGATGAGTTGTGGCACAAAAGACTCTCTCATATCAGTGTGAGGGGGCTACAAGTGCTATCTAAACAGGGTATACTACCAAGATGTGTTGGAGATAGCCTTAATTTTGTGAACATTGTATATTGGGCAAGGCAACTAAACAACAATTCCCCAAAGGACAACACACTTCAAAGGAAATCCTTGAATATGTGCACTTAGATTTGTGAGGGCCAGCTCACTCTCCATCTCTTAGTGGAGCAAGGTACTTTCTTTCATTTTTAGATGACTATTTAAGAAAGAGTTGGATTTATTTCTTAAAATCCAAAGATGAAGTATTTAGTAGATTTAAAGAATGGAAGACCTTAATTGAGAAGCATACCTCTAAACAAATTAAACATTTGAGAACTGATAACGATTTAGAGTTTTGTGGAGAGGAGTTTAATTTGTATTGCAGGGAGCAAGGCATAGTAAGGAATAGAAGTATGAGGTACACACCTCAACAAAATGAAGTAGCTGAAAGATTAAATAGAACAGTGTTGGAAATAGTAAGATGTCAGCTGTTCAATGCTTTGTTACCTGAAAAATATTGGGCTAAAGCTGTCTCCTACACCATATACACACTTAATAGATGCCCTCATCAATTTATAGAGCTGAAGACTCCACCTAAGCTGGAACACCTAAAAGTGTTTGGTTTTGTTGGCTATGTGCACCAAAGCCAAGGGAAATTGAAACCAAGGGCTGTAAAGTGCATGTTCTTAGGCTTTACATCGGGAGTAAAAGGCTTTAGGTTGTGGCATCCAGTGGAAAATAGATGTGTGAATAGTAGAGATGTTATCTTGAGAGAAAATGAAATGTTCATAATGTCAGAACAACCATCTTCAACAGTAACTAAGACTAGTAGCACTAGATTTGAGGTGGAGCCTCAAAATGATAATGGAGCTTCTACTTCCTCACAAAATCAAGAGTTAGAAGGTGATGAGGCAGCTGAATCAAGTGATCATGTATCAAGTGACCAAGTTGAGATACATGGAGACTTGCACAACTACTCTTTGGCAAGAAACAGACTGAGAAGAACTATAGTACCACCAGCAAGGTACCAAGGGCCTGACTTTGCAAGTGTAGCATTGAATACTGCCATTTCTTTGAGTAACAATGAATCTTCCAGCTTTGAAGAAGCAACGAATAGCCTAGATGCTAAGCAATGGATTGAGGCTATGAATGATGAGATGAAGTCCCTCAATCAAAATGACACGTGGAGATTAGTACCTTTGCCTAAAGGGTACAAATCTATCTCATGCAAATAGATCTACAAATTTAAAGAAGGGATTCCAGGTGTGCAAAAGTTTAGGTTCAAGGCTAGGCTTGTTGCTAAGGGGTTCACTCAAAAGGAAGACATTGACTATAATGAGGTGTTCTCTCTAGTTGTGAAACATACCTCCATCTGACTGCTTCTTTCCCTTGTTGTACAGAAATATTTGGAATTAGACCAACTGGATGTAAAGACAACCTTCTTACATGGGCTGTTGAATGAGACAATATACATGAGACAACCTCAAGGCTATCTTAAAAGTGGAGAAGAAGACCTTGTGTGTTTGTTGAACAAGTCCATCTATGGTCTAAAACAGTCACCAAGATGCTGGTATGAAAGTTTTGATGAGGTGATCTCCAAGATGGGGTTCAAAAGGAGCTCATTTGATTGGTGTGTTTACACAAATACTAGTAGTTTCAAAGAACCGGCCTATCTACTTTTCTATGCAGATGACATGCTGCTAGCCGAGATCCAAAGGGGAACTAAAGCAAGTGAAAATGCTTCTTAAGAGAGAATTTGACATGAAAGACCTAGGGGAGTTAAGGAGGATCCTGAGCATTGAAATAGAAAGAGAGAGAAAATAGGGCAGATTGTTTGTTAGCCAATCTAAATATTGCTCAAAGATTTTACAGAGGTTCAGGATGGAGAAAGCAAAGCCAATAGGTACTTCTCTTGCCCTTCACTTCAAGCTTTCAGCTGCTAATAGTCCAAAGAACACTGATGAAGAGCATTTGAACCATATGAAGGCTGTCCCTATTCCCAAGCAGTGGGATCTCTTATGTATCTTATGACTTCTACATAACCAGACTTGTCCTATGCAACAAGTATGGTTAGTAGATACATGGAAAATCTTGGTAGAAGACATTGGGAAGAAGTCAAGTAGATACTAAGGTATCTATGCTCATCCAAGGAGGAAAAAGTCTTATATAGACAGAATGAGCCATCCAATTATGAGGTTTATGGCTATGTAGATGCAGACTATACAGGAGACTTGGACAAAAGACGTTCCCTATTAGGTTATGTTTTCCTATGAGGGAACAATTTGATCAGTTGGAATGCTACATTGTAGCCTGTTGTGGCTCTTTCCACAATAGAGGCTGAGTTCATCGCTTTGTCTGAGGCTCTGAAGGAAGGTTTGTGGCTGAAAGGTTCTAAACAATTTCGACATAAAACAAAATAAAGTCAGAATCTATTATGATAATCAAAGCAAATATACCTATCTAAGAATCAGTAGTTTCATAGCAGAACCAAGCATATTGATATCAAATATCATTTCATCAGACAAGAAATTGAGAAAGGGAAAGTCGAGGTAGTGAAGATTCATACCTCGGATAATGCAGTTGATATGCTAACTAAAACTGTTCCATTAAACAAGCTTGGTAGAGGCTTGGACCTTCTGGGATTTTACCTGAAAAAGGTTAGCTCAAGTCAACTCAGTGAAGCAAAGAGGAAAGGAACTCTGGATGCTTACAAAGGCAGAGATTGTTACAGAAAGACTCAAAATCAAGAAAGAACAATGCAGCTGGCAGTTGATCGGTTGTCGACTTCTTTCTGTTAAATATTGTAACCACCAGAGCTCATCATCGTTGACCAAATCACCTGCACATATATAAACAAAATCAAACGAGAGATTAAAAGAAGAGTGAACTGTAATCGAGAGAGCAAGGTATTTTCGTTCTGTAATAATTTAAAGAGTAATAAAAGAGAACTTCTCAATTTGCACAGTGGACGTAGGCCTTTGGCCGAACCACTTAAACTCCCGTGTCTTTTCTTCTTCCTCTACAATCGTTTAGATTTTGCTAAAGTATCGTCTACACGATCGTGTAGTTCTTATCGCATCATGTACACGATCGTTTAACTCTGTGCTCAATCGTCTATACGATCGTTTAGCTCCTCAGCTGTCGTCTATACGATCGTCTAGCTTCAGTCAACTGTCGTCTACACGATTGTTTAACGCTTCCTTCTATCGTTTAGTTATTGGTGCATCGTCTACATGATCATGCAAACTTTTGGTAAACGACAGAAGGATTTTTCAAGCATCTATATTCTATCTCCCGTGACTCTTGAATTGTTATCAACCATTATAACTTAGTGTATTGTGATTATTAACATGAAGATCTAGTCATGTGGAACAACAGTAACATTACTTACTATTCCCTTAGTTAACCATCTAATCAATTCCTAAGGTTTTATTCAGGATAAAACAAGCCCAAGAGCATAAACCAATTATAAGCCTTTAAAACCCTAAATAGGTAGACTAAGTGCATTCTAAATTGCAAGGGAATCAAGATAAAGTTTAAATTTTCACTTTGATCTTGGTAATGTTAAACAATAATTCCAAAAAAAATTTGGAATGGAACCTTCGGAGTTTGTCGTAATTGACATGAGTTAGTGTCACATCCCATCCCAGATTATCCTCTTAATCCAAAAGAGAATGTGACAGCAGTAGTTACTAACCCTTTTGTGGTACCTATTACCAGACTAGCCTCCTTAACTTGCTTAAGAAACCCTAAATCCCATATATAACATTTAATAAACTAAGAAAACTTAAAAACAACCTCAGAACACCAGGATCCAATACAAACATAAAAGTATCATAGTAACAATTGTAGAGTTTAGTAGGTGCCGACATTCTTCAAGTCCCTAGCATGAACAACACATATATACAGACATAGACAAACTAGACACTTAGATTGTCACTTTAGTCTTTAAGCTAGTCTTGAATCCTTGAGTGGCAGAGTAGCAGGGCAACTAACCTCTGGGGAGATGACCACTACCTGGGGAAAAGAAAACATTTGAAAGAATGAGCTATTAGCCCAGTGAGTGACTAATAAAACTTAATTGTCATGCTTTAAATTGAAAACTGCCAAGCAAACTCATACTTAAAACTTTTTAAATATAGAATTTATGGAAACATTAAGACATCATAACTCTTCTTAAGCCTTGTTAAGAGAAAACTTTTTTGCTTAATCCCTTAACCTTTATCCTTAGTTGGTGTGGAGTAATCTCAATACAACCAACGTCAACTCTACCTATGTGCATGTGGTAATAACTAAGTACCATCATACGCCTTAAGTACTATGGCCCGAATACCTTCTCAATCTCACTGTCCTTCAGTATCGAGTTCATCATAATCATCATAAAAACTTACTCATTAAAACATGTATAAAAGCATAGTAGCATGAAACATATGCTTCAACATCCTTATCATATAATCATGAACTTCCAACGTATGCTAGTAACATAAAGTATATAAATACTTGAACATACTTTCATAACTTCTTTAAACTAATTCACGCGTTAATAGGCACTTCAAAAACTAGTTTGCTTGGAGTTACCTTAAACATTCTTATAAATAGAGCTAGCATGAGTCTGAACTCTTAAGTAAAACATGAGTTTATTAAAACATCGAAAAAAAAAAAGTAGTTTTGTCACTCACAGCCTTGGGCGTCCTTCCTAGGGTTGATAAGCCTTCCCTATTGACGTTAACCCTGTGGAAATGGTAAACATATTTGGTCAATGCTATTAGTCCCCTGTGAGACTAACTCACATAAACAAGCTTAATATTCAACTTAGAACATCATCCTTCAGCTCAACGCATACCTCCCTTATGTGTTCAACACTTAAGAATTTTCTTGATTGTTGATGCTAAACCATGCGACCAACTAGCATCATCCATGCGCTAATGCATGCCTATGTGCCCATTCTGTCACACACCATCACATCACTCCAGTGCACGCCCTGTCACCCATAGCGCAACCCCTTGCGCCCGCACCTTTCGTGTGTACTGGCGTAACATCTCGGGCCAACCTGCTTTCGCGTGCGTCTACAGCTTGTCGATTGAGCTGCTTGTTTGCTCAACGGTTGCAGCTACCTACTTATTCAAACCAAATTTTCAAATTCAATTTTGGGCTCGAATAACTTATTTTTCAG
Source organism: Benincasa hispida (assembly GCF_027475165.1). NCBI lineage: Eukaryota > Viridiplantae > Streptophyta > Magnoliopsida > Cucurbitales > Cucurbitaceae > Benincasa > Benincasa hispida. The sequence continues at coordinate 29,023,823 of NC_143485.1, forward strand.
ACTTTTTCTTGAAAAATTTCCTCCTATAAACTTGTTTCGAAAGGTTTTAACTTGCTTATCTTAAAATTTGAGCTTCAAATTCCTCGTGGTCTAGTTGAAATCCTTCAATCTCTACTATTGACCCAGATTCATCCGAGAGCCCGACCTTTTTGAAGAATCCTTTAGATTTAAACTCAAATCTCTAAGAATTTCCTCTCACAGCCTAGGGCCATCAATTACACTCATCAATCGTTCAAATGACTATGGAATCACCTCTTTTTCGCAAGTAGACTGCTCAAACTGATCCTTTGTACTGAGGTCTTCTTTTATACTGTGAACTGCATGCCCCCTTTAAACCTTAAACTATCATCTCACCCACTAAGTGGGTTTAATTCTCCTAAGACCACCCTATCCATATATGGAGTTTGCTCTGATATAGACTCCATACAAACATCTTCCGAAGGGAGGATGTGCCCAGGGCACCACGAGACTGAGTATGAAATCTCACTTTGCAAACTAATGAAGGAGAGCGTACGAATGTTGACATATATCCTTTTCCCACTTACTATAAATATTTTAACCATTCACCTTGATATTGATCCATACAAATACCTTCTAAAGGGATGATGCACCCAAGGCACTACGAGGCTAAGTCTGAATCTCATGGTGAGAACTTCATAGAGAACGTGAAAGTAAATGTATATCAAATATACTTTTCCTCTCAGTAAGTATTTTACAAATACTAAAAGAAATAATAGATACAATAGCTAATGAAAAAGGCTATAAAAGACCTTTCATAGCCTTTTTCAAAGGTTCTGACAATTATGTTATTAAAAGTCTCGGACTTTTTATAGCCTTTTTGTAGAGCTATAATGGATGCTATAATAGAGTATAGAGATATAGCATGTATACATGGCTATGAAAACATTCAATAGCATTAGTCATTAAAGCTATCTTTAACATATAATAGCTTGCTCTCAATGCTATCTTTATTATATAATAGCATTTTCTTAATGCTTTATTTGACATATGATAACCTTTTTTAAGGCTATTATATCATATATATAGCTTTAATATTATGTTATAACAAACAACATTGAAATTATGTCCATTTACCTTACAAACACTTGTTTTAAGTTAAATAGACATATGAAATAATTCGCAATGTTTGCATTAAATACAATGACTTCCTTTCATTACTGAAATTTAGTAATCAATTTACATTATAAACTAAAAAAATTTATCCAATAATAAAAAAAATACATCAAATGTAATTTTCAACCATATAAGGTTCACAAAATTGAAAATTTTTCAAGTTTTGAGTATTATAGCATCATGTAATTAAGCTTCCATCTTTGATCTTCATCTACCTACATAAAAGTGAATTAGCATTAGATTGGTTCCCAAAACCACAATTGAATGTCAAAACTATATAAAAAGTACATAATTGTCATTTTGACTATCAAAACAGCCTAAAAATATGTGGTTCATTGATAATCGACAAAGTTACGTAAACACAACTATTAAATCTTTAATTACCTCTAAATTAATGAGTCTATCATTCATTTTAGCTATTCTCAATGTAAAAAATATTTATAAGCATTGGTCAGGAAGGATAAGTTGATATTAAACTTCATAGATCATTGAAATAATAAATGCCACTAATTAGGCAATAATAATACAAGCAATGGTCATGAACTCTAAACATATGAAAATAGTAGTAAAATAGAAACAAATGCACAATGAATAAATATGTTAAAAAAAATTCAGAACTATATGTAAATATGGAGATGTTTTACAATTCTAATAATAGATTGAAATCAACAATAGAGTAAAGTGTAACTTGTTTACCCATTAAGAAAAAAAGCAAAAAATAAGCATGACAAACATGCTAAATAATACTTTCCTACCTGCAGTTCATTGACAAAAAGATTCCAATCTTGTCTATAGTCATGAACCTACAAATAATACTCATGGTAAAAACAGAGCAGTAAACAATTGAAGGCGAGAAGAGAAATAGTGTAGAATAAGAGAGAAGAAAAGGAAATTGTTATTAAAAGAATAAGAAAGCGAGAATTTAAAATATTCTAAAAGATGTTTTAAACTAAAATTTGAGCATTTGTATGTTATTATCCACTTTAAAAGTCTCTCCTCTTCGAATCGAGCGATCATCGAGTTCTTCACAGTGGGGGAGTTCTAGATCGGATCGAGGACCAGATCAAGACTTGGATCGAGTTCTGAACTGAATCAAGACTTGGATCAATTTCTGGATCGGATTGAGTTCATCGCAATGGGGATCGAGGATCGAGTTTTGGACTAGATCGAGGATCGAGTTTTGGACCGGATCGAGTTCTTCATTGGAGATTGAGGATCGAGTTGTGGACTAGATCGAGGATTGAGTTCTAGCATAAAATTTTTAGACTAGAGTTACAAAATCATCATCCATTAGAGGAAACAAAACCCAATACATAATTGCGTTCCATTTAGCTAGCTAATCTCCTTCAAGTGCAGAAACTATTCGAATAGCAACTAAACACAAATAGTAATCAATTGCCAACAGAAAAACAAAAAAAGAAAAATCCAAAATCAAATAAAAAAGAAAATGAAAATGGATCTAAGGATGAGTAAAGAGATGAAGTTGCTACAACCAACGGAGACGATGAAAAATCAGCCGTCAATGGTGGAATGCGGGCACACATTTTAGGGCATCGTACGAAGTGGAGAATGATAAAGAGAGGAATGAGAACGATATGGGTTTCAAGTGTTGAAAGTTGTGATTTGAGAAAATAAGGGTTGAGACTTGAGAGAAAGAAGATTTGGATTTTGTGTGGAGAGATGAAGAAAGGAAAGAAGAGAAATAGAGAAAAAGAAAATATGGGTTTTGTGTATTTGAAGAAGGGGTGAAGTGCGTGGCCCCCAAAATTTTGGGTGTTTGGGCGGATTACGAAATTTTGAGTGCACCCCCAAAATTTGATTTTTAACATTTTTCCTTTTTTTTTTTAGAGTTTCTATAACCTATTTTTAAAAAGGCTATGTCCAAGAGTTATAATAAGTCATATTTGTTGTAGTGAATTAGGGTTCATTACTTAGTTAAGTGTAAGCTAAGTTGTTTATCTAAGTGATGTTTAAGTTTTCCTGATATAACACTTATATTGAATAGTTTAACATAATGTTTTAATTCACTAAACACTTTAATGAATTGATGCATTAATGCATGTTTATAAAATTTTGACTAATTCACCTTCCAGGTCAGTTCATAAGTAGGGGTATTTTTTTTATGGTCAGCTTAAATACCTCAATCCTAGACAGAATGTTCCTAGTCTTTGTCCCTTATAGTCAATATTTTTTAAATTTAATCTTTTATTATCTTTTTTTAATTATATTAAAACAAATCAAATATTTTCCTATTTCTAATCTTATTAAAAACATTTAAACATAAATTTTTAATTTTCAATTTTTAAACTTTTTAAAAATCACCAATTAAAACCTTATGTTTGTATGCAACTCTTTATTATAGATTTTTAGGAAAATTATTCTAAATGACAAAACAATTGAAAATATTTACAAATAATAGCAAAATATAGTGATAGACTACTATCTGTGTCTATCTATTTACAAATAATAGTAAAATATCACAGTATGTCTGTGATAGACCGCGATAGACTAATGTCTATATTTATCATGACACAGGTAGACACAGATAATAGTCTATCGTGGTCTATCGTTGTAAATATTTTGATTCATTTTCCTCTATTTGAAAACAACACTAGATTTTAATATCTAAATCATCAAACATATAACCATTATATTTTAATGAGTTATTAAAACCTATAATATGCTTCTAATGACATTACTAATGTAACAATTTAATTTAAACCATGTAATGTCATGCTTCATGCATTATTTATTTTCATTAACAACCATAATATCACTTATATAAATATTAATGAAAATAAAACTAAATAGTATACATGCTTTAATCATACATTAAAATACATAACACTTATATTATAATCGTGCATACTATATAATATACACCATGCATGTACATACTTTAGAAAAAAACCAAACATTAAATATAACAGTTATATTTAAATATGATGCATGACATGCTTAACCTATGATGGGATTTTAATCTATATGGCATACTATATGCAACATATAAATTAAAACAATTTAAAACATACATCCAATGTATTACTAAATTAAATAGCAATAATAGATTGAATTTTGGCACTCTTAAAATAAAAAAATAAATTACAATAATCTTTAATTTTCTAACTCCATGGTAAATAACCTGCCAAAATCTTCTCAAATTAGGCCTAAAAAACCCTAATTTTCGGCCAACTTCCTCATCAATCATGCTTAGAAAAAACTACACTATCTAGGAGAATTCATGACGAAAAAACAATGTCAGTCAGATAATCAAAAGCTTTTCATGATGCACAAAAGATGATGGTCAGACAGCACCATGCATGAACACCTCTCGGGTCTGCATTTTGAATTCCAATTTTCATCTCTGTTTTGGGTCTTTTTTACAGCAAAAAAATACCACGAATGACAAGGACTTACAAGACTCAGTTTACAAATAATTTGCCCAAAACAACAAACCCTTACATTGATCAAAGTAAATTGTAAATCTAAATGCCAAAATCCATAAACATCTATTATGCAAACCTAATGTTAAAATCATACATCACACGTGTGTTAAAAAATTGAACCAACTATTTTATTCTATAAAAATTTATGAACAAAAATTGAAAGTAAAAGTAATTGGGCTAAGATACCAATTGAAGGAATTGAATTCCTAAAATGAAAGTGATTGATTGCTTTTGTCACAATTTTGTTGCAAAAAGTTCATACAGAATAGAGATTTAACAAAGAGTTAACCATGCTTATACAAGATTCTTAAGGGGGGAAAACAAAATACCTTTGATGAACACTTCACAGTTTTTTCTCTCGCAACAGTAAAATACAATGTGAACTCTTCTTAGGATCACAAATTCTTTTTACAACCAAGATACCACCAAGAGGACTTCTCTGTACTCTTGGACAAAGAATAGTATGTGGGAACTCTTGAAAGAGAAAGGAAAAATAGAGAGAGTTTTCTTCTATAAAGATAGAGTATTTTGAGAGAAATTGGTGAGAAAGTTCTTTCTTTGTGTAATAAAAAAAAAATGCAGAGTCTAAACATTTGGGATCTCATCCCATAGTATACTACATGAAGGGAGTTTGTAACTCCCCTCCCCACTCACTATTCCCCTACATTGCAAGAGAATTATTTAAATTAATAAATAAAATAATAAATATATATTACTTAAATAATTTAATAAATTAATTAATTTATTAAATATTAATTAAATAAATCTAATTGAATTCAATTATTTATTAACTAAATATTAATTAATTAAATATAATTAAATTAAGTAATTTATTAAATATATATTTAATTTAATGTATATATGAATAATATTCTACTATACATATTCTCCCATAACCTATAGATTTAATATAAATCCAATTTACAATAATTTTAATCTATAGTTTAATATGAATACAATTTAATATTTGAATCATATTCAAGTATTGATACTCTCATATTATAAAGTTAAATTTTTGAACCTCTCGAGCAAGTGAGAGGGTGAGACCTCATTGCTCAAGTCCCAGAGTCAGCAATGAAGGTTTGAAAACCAAAGTGGAAGAGTGAAAGGTTATTGTGTCTCTCAACTTATTTTATAGAACAATACCAAATCAGAGATGACAGAAACTAACGATAAACATTTGTACATACAACATACTATTTACACAGTACGAAAAAGATAAACACATGGATAACGAGAACTAACCCTTGATGCCACAAGTCTTCCCGCCTCCTCTCCAACGAATTGAACGAACAACGACGACTCGTAATCTTCCTTTGAAAACCACAAAATGTGCAACTGGACACCACTAATGGATTACCTCGATATTCTCGGAGGGAGAGAATCAATGAGAGTGTATGGGTTTCCCTTTAAGTTTTGAAGATAGGAAGAGTTTTTTTATTTTAGAGAGGAAAATTCACATAAAATTCACAGAAAGCGTGAGATTGAAATGTTGTCTTGAAGGAGATGAATCTCTGATCTTCTTATCCTAAAACCAACTCTCACGTTGGTTATGTGAGAGAATGGGTTGAGGGAGTTACAATAACTCCCTCCCCATCATTTAATTTAAATTAAAAAATAATCTATATATATATATATATATATATATATATATATATATAACAAACCTTAATGTTATATCAAATATAACACATAACCTATAGTTTATATTATATTACATATAATATAACCTATAGATTATTAATTCCTCATATAATTTTATATGAATCATATTTATATAATTAACAATTGAATTATATTCAAATATTATAATGTATCATATACATTATATTAATTATATCTCATATAATTTATTCTCTTTATTAATTTGATTCTGATTAATCTCAGTTGAGCTACCGATGGGACCTTATGGATCTAGATTGAAGCTCCAATGATACTTGATTATTAATTAAATTCTTTAGTTCATTAACTGTCGATCACTCCACTAAAGACCGAAAGCTGCACACTTCATACTACAAATATATTTCCATGTCCATTGCATATAACCAATCAATGGTGCATTGACCCTTCACAAATTTATCGTAAGTACAGCTAGGCCAAAATTATTGTTTTGCCCCTGTAGTTACATCTAACTCCTTAAGTACCATTGATCCCTCTAATGAACAATAAATCATAGTCCAATTATGATCAAACTCCTCTCGGGCCAAGAGAGGGTGTGGTGCCACATTGTTCAAACCTCGGAATCAACCCTCAAGAGAGTAATTTCTCTACTTACTCTAACTATAAAGAATGAGTGAATGCCTTCTTATGTAGCTGCGTACCCAACTCCCTAATCAAACAAATCCCCAAAATGGTAGGCATCTTGAGTCGGAAAAAATGTCCATTTTCACCCATATAGATCAAAGGACCGCCTTCATAGGCAGAAGTTCACAACTCACTAAAAATTCAGGTCAAGTCACCTATGGTCATCTTGGTGAAATGTAAGTTTTTTTTGTCAACTGTGTTGTATAAAGAGACTATTTATTTCATGGTTCAATCTTATATAAACTCTTTGTATAGAATAATGCTCACATGTCTTCACATGAATGATCAGGATCAGATCATTTGTAGCACCTTACAACAATTGTAACAACTACAAAATGGGTCGTATTCGTAGTGTCATCAAGATAAGGTACCCAACCTTATCCATCTACTACAGACCGTTTAGGTTATCACTTAAACATGATTCACCTATATGTCTCCAAATACATGTTTAAGCTACCAAAAGATTACCTTGGATCTTAGTTTGTTGGTTTTGTGGTTAATGCTACTAAATGTCAAATAAAATACTTCTTATTTTATTAGATAAATAAATTATTTGTATAGTACAATTACAAATTACAAGACCCACGAGATTTAGGGAATTAACCCCAACAATCTATCAATTCTCCAAAAGCTAGTGGGATGTACATCATATAAGTGAAACTATTACAACAATATACAAAAACAAGAAACTAGCATATACAATACTTGCGTAGTACAAAATCTCTCCCTTGCTCTAGATAATGTTGCATGTCTCGTAGATCCAGACTCTCTAGGTGACCCTCAAACAGCTTAGCTGTGAGGGCCTTTATAAATAGATCAATAACGTTTTGCGCCAAAACTATTTGTATGACAACTATGTCTCCTTGAAGCATAATTTCCCCTATCATGTGATACTTGCACTCAATATGATTTCCACACTTGTGGCTTCTAAGCTCCCTGGAATTAGCCACAAAACCACTATTATCACAAAAGGGTGATGGGTTTGACATATCTAGAACTACTTTAAGATCATTCCAGAATTTCCTGAGCCAGACAGTCTTCTTGGCAGCTTCACAAGTTGCTATATATTCTGCCTTCATTGCTTAGTGCTTCTCTAGACTACAGCTCCTCCATTAAGAGTAAACACTGATCATGATGTGGATTTCTTAGAACTTCTATTAGTTTGGAAATCAGAGTCAGTGCATCATATAAGGATCAAATCCTTAGAACGATACATGAGCATGTTGTCCCTCGTTCTTCGAAGATACTTGAGGATGGTTTTAACGATACTCCAGTGATCTAATCTTAGATTAGACTGATATCTACTAAATATCCCCACTGCAGATGTCATGTTTAGTTTATAATATCACATACATTAGGCTACCAACAACTGATGTATAGGGGATCCGTCTCATTTCCCTCAACTTCTTGAAGTGTCTTAGGTGACTGTTTTTTAGACAGAGCAACTCTATGCCTAAAAGATAACAAGCCTTTCTTGGAGTTTTTCATCGAATACTTGACAAGCATCTTGTTATTGTATAATGCTCGAGACAAGGCCAACAATCTGTTCTTTCGATCCCTAAAGACTTGAATGCCAGGAACAAACTATGCTTTTCCCAAATCTTTCATTTAGAATTGAGCCGCCAACCACTGTTTATGTCACCCAATAGACCTACATCATTCCCAATGAGTAGGATATCGTCTACGTATAACACTAAGAAAGCAACTGATATATTGATGATTTTCATGTAAACACAAGGTTCATCAACATTTTTATCAATACCATAAGATTAGGTCGCAGTGTCAAACCTTATATTCCAAGATCGAGAAGCTTGTTTCAGTGCATAAATGGATCGATTAAGCTTGCAAATCTTTTGCTTTTGACCTTGGGTTATGAATCCTTTTAGTTGCTGCATATAGATGGTCTCTTCAAGATTACCATTAAGAAAAGTAGTCTTTACATCCATTTGCTAAATCTCATAGCCATAATAAGTAGGAATGGACAGGAGTATCCAAATAGACTTTAACATGGAAACATATGAGAAATTCTCCTAATAGTCAACTCCCTCGACCTAGGTATAACCCTTTGCCACTAGTCTAGCCTTAAAAGTTTGCACCTTATCACTAGCAAAATCTTTAGGTTAATCTACAAGATTCCAAACCAAATATAAGTACTTGGATTCCATTTCGAGATCCATAACTTTGATCCATTCATCTTCTACATCATATATTGCCTTCTTATAGGACAATGGATCCTTAATGTTGCCATCAGATATGATGGCTAAGGTTTCTGTTAAACCCATATAATGAATAGCCGAGTCTAAAACCCTCCCACTACGTGGAGGCTCCCTCAATGGGTTATGTGGATTTGACTTACTAGATGAACCAACATCAACAACGCTCGTTGATGTACTTGGCTCTTCAACAACTCTTATTGAAGGTTCAATAGTTTTGCTGGAAGGTTCATTCAATACTATCTTACTGTGCGGTTTGTGCTCCCTAATGTGGTCCTCTTCTAAAAATGTAGCATTTGTCAATATAAATACTTTATTATCTTCAGGATCGTAGAAGTAACCACCTCTCGTTCCTTTGGGGTACCCTACAAATAGACACAATTTTGAGCTAGGTTCCCATTTCTTAGGATTGGCCTCAAGTACATGTGCGGGCAGTCCTAGATCCTGAAATAGTGTAAGCAACCTTTATAATCATTCCATAAATCCAAAGGTATTTCAGAAACACTCTTGAATGGAACAAAATTCAAAATATAGGTTGTAGTCTGTACTACATAACCCCAAAATTAGCGTACTTCATCATAGACTAAACCATGTCCAACAAGGTTCGATTTCTCCTTTTTGATACACCATTCTGCTGAGGTGTAACAGACGCTGAGAGTTGGATATAATTCCATGTTCTATCAAGTAGTCTTGGAATTTCAAATCCATATACTCTCCACCTCAATCAAATCAAAGTATTTTAATTGTTTTACCTAATGAATTCTCAAGTTTAGCCTGATACTCCTTGAACTTTTCAAGGGCTTTAGACTTATGTTGCATTAAGTAAATGTACTCATACCTTGAATAATCATTAGCAAAGATGATGAAATATTCAAACCCTCCTCTTACCTTAATATTCATAGGAGCACAAAGGTCCAAATGTACAAGTTCTAAGGATTATTTGGCTCTGTGACCTTTTCCAGTAAAAGGACTTTTAGTCATGTCGCCTTCAAGACATGACTCACATATAGGTAAAGAATCTTCTTCTAACTCACATAGATGGGTTTGAGTTAGAAAACACGCATCAGAAGTAAAACGGATCATTAAGCATTCTAATTCATTAATTTTGGCTTTAAATTAAGCATGCACATAAATTAATAAGAGGGTTTCATGACATACCTTTGAAGAACCACTAGAAACTTGAATTCCAGCTGCAAATCTTCTCCAAATCTGCTTGTGAACCACCTCAAGGCCTACCCTACTATCATGTTGGTGCCTTAGATTGAGTTGTGGGACTCAAAATAAGCTTGAATTAAGGGAAATTAGAGATGAGGTTACTGCATCACCATGTTAGGAGACCTTCAACATCAAGTTTTTTCAGCAAAAAACTATTAAGTGCATGCTCGATTCTCAGCCCAATCTTCAGTATTTATTGCATGACTTTCATGAAAAGAGGATTGCTACATGAATTGCACTTGATACTTAGAAAATTGACTCAATACCATGGTGGAGAGTGTGTGAGCAAATTGGTTTGAAAGTGGAGAAATCCCACTTCTTGAGAATTTTCATTTTTTATTTTTTTAATTTTTGATTTTTCAATTGACTTCCAAAATCAATTTTTTTTTTCAAAAATGAAATCTTTATTAATTTTACAAAATTAATTCATTAATTAATTTTCTAATAAATTTAGTAATAAATAATTAATTAAACAATTTAATTAATTCTAATTAATTCAATGTCAAATATTAAATTAATTTAACACTAATTCCACCATGATGAATCCCCATTCATGAATTTAATATTTAAATCATATTTAAATAATAATTGATTCTCCAATTTCATTTAATACCAAAATTAAGCGCGTAATTGTATCACATATAATTACTAATTCCCTTAATTCTAATTTGAACGTTTCAAATTAACTTATCACGCTACTCTAAGGATAATCCATTTGTGAGCCAGTAGGGGGACCTCGTGGACCTACAGTTCATGGGCTCCAACGATCTGAGATTAATTGGCTAAACTCTTTACACCGAATTAACCCCCATTTATTAACTACTGGGTCACTCTACTAAAGCCCAGTGTTGCACTCCTCTCACTGTAGATATATTATATCCACTCGATATAACCATGATTAATAAGTTAACCCTTCACAGGTTTTTCATAATAACGGTTGGGTCAAATATTTCTTATTTCTTAAGTCCCACTGATCCTTTAATGAACAATTTGTTTGTAATGCGATCAACAAACCGAGTCCCTCTTGGGCCAATGAGATGGTGAGGCCCTTTGTTCAAGACCTGAAGTCAACACTGAGAACAACATCTCTACTGTCCCTGAAAGCAGGTAGAAGTGAATTCCATCTTGCACCCTATATCCCTAGCTATCTACCCGGTCTTACCTCCGAAATGGAGGTTTATTGAGCCAGCGCTGTTAAGCCAACTCTCACCTATGCAAATATAAGGGGCTCAGGATTAAGGTCAAGTTACCTAGGTCATGGACTTGAAATAGTCAGTCTTAAATAGTAAACAACATTATAAAGTAAGAGTGACTTATTTCGTGGTCTGATCTTGTGCAAACTCTTTACATAAGACGCCCTCACTCCTCATGTCATGACATGTATGAATTAGAATCACTTCGTCTGTAGCACTTTACAACTCCTTGTAACAACTACAGAGTGGGCCGCATCCGATAGTGTTACCAGAATAAGGCACCCAACCTTATTCATATACTATAGACCATTTTGACTATTTACTTGAACCAGATCCACTTTTATATCTCCACATAAAGTTCAAGTAGTCATGTAATAGTCATGAATCTTTTAGTTTATTGGATTTATTTCTAAAACGAAATAAGAAATTCATATATTCAATAATAACTTATTGAATTTTCAGAATAAGTTTTATTGTTTAGAAACGACGAGTTTTAGGACGTAGAACCCAACAAGATGTTCATTCTTAACGAATCTCAACACTATTTAGAGCAGATCATCTTTCAACTTTGTAGAACAGATCTCAACACTATTTTTACAAATAAACGCTTTATTTACATGAAAATCTACAGTGTAGTATTGTTTCAATAATCATTTTACAGAAATCAAGTTCATCTTTAGATCAGGAACAACATATACATTTTCTAACAAAATATAAAATTTATGCAAACAAAGTTGGAGCCCTCCCACTGTCTTAGCTAAGACGACGTGTCCAGTTTCAACACGCATCATTATCTCACCAGTCTCCAACTGCTGCTAAGGACTAATTCCCTAAAATGAAGAACAAACGTGTTTAGTGCCGCATGAATCAATTATCCAAGTCGAATCATCATTCTCAACTAAATAGGTTTCCAATACGAGTAAATTACATTTACGTTGTTTAGCCTTCTTCTTTTTTGCCAAGTATTTAGGATAGTTCATCCTCCAATGTCCCTCTTGATTGCAATGGAAACAAATTCCCTTTATAGCTTTGGCCTTCTTGCCCTTTTGAGCAGCAGCGAGGTTAGCCTTCCCCTGGCCTACCTTCTTCGTCTTCCACTTTTTGGTGCTAGAAGAAGAAGGTGCATACTTAGTTTCAGAGGTCGAACCTCTATAAAACATCTTGGAGGTCGAGGCAACATTTGCCTCACCCTTGTTTTTCTATTCCTTGACTTTCACCAAGGACTAATAAGTCTACAACTCATTGAGAAAAGTGATCAGGTTCTAGTCAATCTTGTTCATAATAACATTGCTACGAAATTGTAGGAATCTTTCAGGTAAAGCTTTCAGGATAAAGCTAACATGACTGGCTTCATCGATGACAGATCAATGATAGGATATACAAGCATCAGAAGCAACATAATCAATAAGCACACTAATTACATTAAATTTGAGTTCTAAAAGCATGCTTTGACAGAAAATCAGAAGAGGGTTTCTTATGAACATACCTTTGATGAATTCTCCCAACTTCAACCTGCTCTTCACGTGATTCCAGCTCCAATTCAGTAGTGAACCACCAAGAGATCTTCTCTACTATTCTCAGTCTTGAATTTGAGTGGTGGAACTCAAATTAGAGTGAATTTGTGAAGGGTGTTTGTATGAGTTTTTGGTCAAGACGAATTTCTGCAATAGTCTTCCAAAGAACTCAAAAATCCCCTTTTTCAATCTCCAATATCAGAGCTTTTATACACAAAGTTCATGCAAGCATTCAAACTCAGCTCAATGCCAGCAGCAACTTCATGAAGAAGTGGGATTTATGTGTAAATTTGGGAGGAACACCTCCTGCTTGGTGTAAATGTGGGAAAAAACCCACTCAAAATAAGATTTCAATTTCAAATTTTTATCAATTCCAAAATTAACTAAAATATGATTTAATCAATTCATAACTAATTAAATCTAAAATACCAAAATTCAATTTCTTAAATTGAAATGAAATTGAAAATTAATTTTGTTTTTAATTAATTAAACATATTTAATTAATTAAATAATTTAATATCAAATATTAAATTAATCACACACCCAATTTAAAACATGAATCCTATTCATGTAATTAATATTTAAATCAATATTTAACTATTATAAACTCTCCAATTTCGTTTAAATTCAATAAAATAAACATTTAATTATATCAAATATAATTATAGAAAACCTAATTTGAATTTGAATTTATTCAAAATCAAACCCTAATTTCAATTTGAACATTTCAAATTGAAATTCAATTTCAACAATTCAAATTGATATCATTCAAAATTCACTCAATTTATTAATTCAAGGTGTTCATGTTTTACGAGCTAATGGAGGGACCTTATGGACCTACAGATCATGAGCTCCAACGATTTAAGATTAAATAGCTAGAACTCTTTAGACCAAATTAATAAGTATTCGTTAACTATCAGGTCATACCACTATAGCTTGATAGTTGCACTCTCCTTACTGTAGATATATTTATTTCCACTGAATTTAACCATAATCAATAAGTCGACTCTTCACAAGTTGTTGATAATAACGGATGGGTCAATATATTATTTTACCCCCGATATTATGTCTTCTTTCTTAAGTTCCACTAATCCTCTAATGAACAATTGGTTTGTGATCCAATCACTAAATTAGATCCCTCTCAGGCCAATGCGATGGTGGGGTCCCTTGTTCAAGACCTGGATTCAGTACTTAAGAGAACAACATTTCTTCTATCACTAAACTGGGTAGTCATGAATTCCTTATTGCATCCTATGTCCACAGCTATTTACCCGGTCTTACCCCTGAATGGGAGACTTATTGAGCCGGCGCTATTGAACCAACCCTCACCTACGCAAATCTAAGAATAAACTCGAATAAACAGAAGTTTATAGTTAGCTCAGAATTAAGATCGAGTTACCTAGGTCATCTATAAGAAAATAGTCAGTCTTAAATAGTAAACAACGTTTAGAAAGTAAGAGTCACTTATTTCTTGGTCCGACCTTATGCAAACCCATTGCATAGGATGCCTACACTCCTCATGTCAATACATGAACGAATTAGGATCACTTCGTTTATAGCACCTTTACAACAACTTGTAACAACTACAAAGTAGGTCGCATCCAATAGTGTTACCAGAATAAGGCACCCAATCTTATTCGTATACTATAGATCATTTTGACTATTTACTACAAGCTTGATCCACTTTTATGTCTCCACGTAAAGTTCAAGTATTCATATAATAGCCATGAATCTTAGTTTATTAGATTTAGACTGTATAAGTGCAACTTATAGATTCAATAACAACTTTATAAAAGAAATGTTGAATAACATCTTTATTGATAATAGAATATGTTTAACTTTACAAACTGTGAGTTTTAGGAAACACAACCCAATCATACCCCTACTTGGACTAAAACTCTAGTGGATAAATATATACACTGTTGAGTGAACATATCTTTGATGAATTCTTCTAACTTAAAGTTGCTCTTCACGTGATTCCAACTCCAATTTAGTAATGAACCACCAAGAGATCTTCTCTCCTATTCTCAGCCTTGAATTTGAGTGGTGGAACTCCAATTAGCTCTAATTAGAATGCATCTTTGCAGTCTAAAGAACTCAAAAATCCCCCTCTTCAATCTCCAATATCATAGCTTTTATACATAAAGTGCATACATGCATTCAAACTCAGCTCAATGCTAGCAACAACTTCATGAAAAAGTGGGATTTGTGTATAAATTTGGGAGGAACACCTCCTACTTGGTGTAAATGTGGGGGAAAACCCACTCAAACAAGATTTCAATTTCAAATTTTAATCAATTCCAAAATTAACTAAAATGTGATTTAATTAATTCATTATTAATTAAATCTAAAATACCAAAAATTAATTTCTTAAATTGAATTGAAATTGAAAATTAATTTGATTTTTAATTAATTAAATATATTTAATTAAATAAATAATTAAATATCAAATGTTAAATTAATCACACACCCAATTTAAAACATGAGTCCTATTCATGTAATTGATATTTAAATATTATAAACTCTCCAATTTCGTTTAATTTCAATAAATTAAACATTTAATTATGCCAAACACTTTAGCCGAAAGGGCCTTTGTAAATGGATCAGTTAAGTTGTCTTATGAGGTTATCTACGTGACGATCACGTCTCCTTTGTGTACAATCTCCCTGATGAGATGGTACTTTAGCTCGATGTGCTTTCCACGTTTATGGCTTCGAGGTTCCTTTGAGTTTGTAACTGCTCCATTGCTATCACAATAGAGGGTGACTGGCAGGTGCATATATAGAACCACTTTCAAATCAGTAAGGAACTTTCTGAGCCATACTGCTTCTTTTGCTGCTTCGCTTGCAGCTACATACTCAGCTTCCATTGTGGAGTCAACAATACAACTTTGCTTGATACTTCTCCATACTACTACTCTTCTATTCAAAGTGAATATTGACCCCAAAGTTGATTTCATTGAATCTATATTGGTATGGAAGTCAGAATCAGTGTATCCAGTAAGGATCAGATCCAATGATCATTTCCAGTACCATACACGAGCATATAATTTCTCGTTCTCCGAAGATACTTAAGAATGCTTTTAATGGCAGTCCAATGATCATATCCAGGATTGGACTGAAATCTGCTGACTATTCCAACTGCATAGCATATATCGGGATGAATACACAACATGACATACATTAAACTCCCTACTACTAATGTATATGGAATTCATTTCATAACCTCAACATCTTGAGGTGTCTTAGGATTTTGTTCCTTAGACAAATGAATTCCATGTTTGAAAGGAAACATTCCTTTCTTGGAATTTTGCATTTGATATCTAGACAACATCTTGTCTATATAAGATGCTTGAGATAATGCTAAAGTTATGTTCTTTCGGTTCCAAATTATTTGGATCCCAAGAACATACTGCACTTCTTTTAAATCTTTCATTTGGAGTCGCATAGCAAGCTATCTCTTAATGTCAACCAGAAATTCTACTTCATTTTCTATGAGCAAAATATCATCAACATATAACACTAGAAAAGTGACAATTTTGCTAATGATTTTCTTGTAAACACAAGGTTCGTCAACATTTTGTTCAAAGCCATAAGATTTGATCGCAGTGTCAAATCTCATATTCCAGGATCAAGATGCTTGTTTCAACCCATAAATGGATCGATTAAGCTTATAAACTTTTTATTCTTGATCTTGCTTTATGAACCCTTCTAGTTGAGACATGTAGATACTCTTTTCAAGATAGCCATTTAGAAAGGCTGTCTTGACATTCGCCAGATTTCATAATCATAAAATGCAGCTATGGACAAGAGTATTCTAATAGACTTTATCATGGCAACTAGACAGAAGGTTTCTTCATAGTTTACCCCCTCTCTTTAGGTAAACCATTTCGCCACAAGCCTTGCTTTGTAGGTTTGTTCCTTACCAGCTTGGTCTCATTTTCTCTTGTAGATCCATGTGCAACCGATGGATTTTACCCCCTCAGGTTGATCTACAAGATCCCAAATAGAATTGAAGTATATAAACTTCATTTCAAGGTCCATGGCTTTAATCCATTGGTCTTTATCCACATCATCCGTTACTTGTTTAAAAGTCAATGGATCCTCTAAGCCATCATCTGGTATGATGACTTGAGTTTCAGTTAAACCCACATACCAGTCAGGCTATTGCACAACCCTCCCACTACATCGAGGCACTCTCAACTCTTGAGAAGGATGTGAAAAATCAATCTCATCAATAACTCTTGGTTATGGACCTGTTCTATCAACAACCCTTGTTGATGCATTTGTCGTTTCTCTAGACATTTCTTCTATTACTATCCTACTACGAAGTTGATGTTTCTTCATGTGGTCCTCTTCCAGGAAAGTTGTATCTATTGATATAAATATTTTATCTTCCTAAGGATCATAAGAGTAACCACCTTTCATTTCTTTAGGGTAGCGTACAAATATGCATACTTTTGAACAATGTTTCAATTTTTTAGGACATTACACCAACACGTGTGTTGGGCAACCCCAGATTCTGAAGTAATGTAAACTTCCTTTACGTCCTCTCCATAGCTTGTAAAGCGTTTCAAAAACACTTTTTGAGGGAACCATGTTCAAAATATATACTGCAGTTTTAACTGCCCCATAAAAAGAATTTGGTAACTGGGCATAACTTATCATGGAGAGAACCATGTCCAACAAGGTTCTGTTTCTCCTTTTTGTCACAACATTTTGTTAAGTTGGGCTAAGGGTTATGAGTTGAGACTAGATTCCATGTTCTATCAAATAGTTATGGAATTCTAGGTCCATATACTCACCACTTCAATCTGATCAATAAGCTTTTTACCTAATTGGTTCTCAACTGCTGCCTTATATTATTGAACTTTTCAAATGTTTCGGACTTTTGATGCATTAGGTAAATATGCCTATACCTTGAATAGTCATCAACAAAGCTGATGAAATTTTCATACCCTCATCTAGCTCTCACATTTATAGGATCGCAAAGGTCTGAATGTACCAGTTGTAAGGGTTCTTTGGCTCTAAGACCTTTTCTAGAAAAAGATATTTTAGTCATTTTACCCTCAAGATAAGATTCGCATGGCGATAATGAATTGTCTTCTAACTGATTTAGATCACCGTTCTTAACCAATATCTCACTTCTGTTGAGATTTATGTGACCAAGTCTCAAGTGCCAAAGATAGGCATTTGGAGAATCTTTCCTTTTCTTATTTTACGTCTCAGTTGTTTTAAACATCTCTATGTTCAAAACGGCCGTTACCTCAGTCGATTTTAACAAGTACAAGTTATTTTCCAATTTTACGAAACAAATTTGACATTCTTCGAAGTAATGAACACTTCATCATTTTCGAAAGATACTTTATAATTTTGTTCTAGCAAACAAGAGATAGATATTAGATTCTTTTTCATAGAAGGAATGTAATAAACATTTTAAAGTAAAATGTATTTATCTCCTATAAATAACTTCATATCTCCCACTACTTTAGCTAAAACAACCTCCCCGGTCCCTACCTTAAAGATTTCTTCGTCTTCTGTAAACTGTCTCCAGGAACTTGTTTCCAGAGAGAAAGCATAGATATGATAAGCGGCACCTGGATCAACTATCCAGGTTTTATCGTTTTCCACTAAGCATGTTTCGATGACAAGTAAGTCATTTATTTTGTCGTTCAATTTTTTCATTTTCATCTATATAGTTCAAAACTTTAGATGAGTTAGGAGAAAGAGGACATTCCTTTGTTAAAACTCTTTTCGAACCATCAATTGCTAGTAATTTGTATGTTGAATTGATTTTACCGTTAACTAATTTTAGAAGTGAGTATTTTAAAAGAATTCGACATGCTGAAAATTTTAAACAAATTCTAATTAGTTATTTTAAAGGAAATTCTAGTATATAGGAGTTGAACGGAGTATACTTGAGAAATCTAGGAAAGAACTTTGCGGTTTACTTGCTAAAGAAGTCTTTAGCTTATGCTTGAGGACAAGTATTGTTTAAATTTGGGGGTGTAATAACAGGCAGAAATGCACGTTATCATAGTACTAAGTTCTTAAAAAATGTTAGATTGTGTTGATGAAATATGTTACATTGCGTCCATTAAGCATAAATTCTATAATATTGTGGTCGCATGCATCCAACGTATTAGAACAGTTGATCTTTGTATTTTTGTGCAGAATATGCGTTAACGCAAAGCAAAGATTGCAATCATAAAAATCCATTGATCGAGCGCAACTTCACCGAAAGGCTTTACGTTGATCGTGCTCACAAACATTCGCCCAAGAAGGATCGCCGCAACTTGGTCAGCGCAACATGTGGGCGCATCTGGATGAAAGGATAATTAAGAGCGATGGGACAAAAAGCTGATGACAGTCGAATCCAAATTAAGTTGACAGCCGATAACGGTCACAAAGTACATTTAGCTTTATCGGTGACAATTATCCGGCGCATCAGTCAGGAATTAAAGCTGTCCCATCTGAACAATCAGGAGAAAGAAGCTGCCTTTCACCATGGATGTTCTATAAATAACAAGTGCATTCTTCAGAAAAGGGGTTCACGACTTTTACAATCTTTTGTTCCACAAGCTCATGCCTCTATTCTTATTTCTCTTTCATTTTAAGGCGGACGTGAGAAAGAAAGTGTGTCGGTAGATCGTTCTGGTAAGCTTGGGAAAGCACCGAAAGCTCGAAAGACAGAGAGAGCCGACGTCTGCGGAAGCGGGAACATCTTTAAATCAGAATAGAGATTCAGTGTAAAAAGCCTCAGTCAGCAAGGAATTGCTACTAGGCTCTCTACCTTTACTTTCCATTGTCATTTCGTACTCAACTTATTTATAAGAATGGAATTTCTTTCTCTATATCTGTTCACTCTCTGTTATTCACGTATGAGTAGCTAAATTAGTTGAATGGGTTGAGAAGCATTAACTGGCATAACGAAGGAATCTTCATTCTTTGCGATCATCTTGTTTATGTATGCTTCATTCATGCATTAGAGATACTCGGGAGGTTAGTCTAAAGACAAGATTTAGACTTGGGAAGGTTAAGTAGTCTAAAGACAGGATCTAGACTTGGGAAGGTTAAGTTAGAATCTAGGTATGGGAGAACTAGATTAGAATGCATAAATGAGAGATAGACACTTAAGAATGAGCACTATTTGTTATTAACACATCACATGCATCTTAGTGATAAGATATGATTGTATGCGCTGACCTTGCTTTCATGCATTTTGCATCAATGCATAGGAAAAGAGTAGAGACTTAGGGATAAACTCTATGGATATTTTGCATTCAACACATACGTCCTAGACTTAGGAGCATCACATTTACATTGGAAAATGACTTGCTGTGTATGGTTGTAACATGATCGCTTAGTCTGATGCATTCCCGAGTAACGCTAGCTAAAGATCTTCTTAGCCCGTTCATCGCATACTCATTGCATCTATCAACGCAACTGTCTTTCTCAAATTCGCCGCTTTTATTATTTCTTTTTCATCAATGCAAACAACAAACCCAACATTTATTTATTTACTTGGTTATCGCAAGTTTTCATAAAAATTACCAACGCAATCTATTTTCACAAGTCCCTATGTTTGACCCTAGACTTACCAGGAAACTCAAAGGAATTTACACTTGAATTCCACTGGGGAAACTTGAGTGCACAACGCAAATCCATCAATGCATATCATCCATATTTCCATCACATAAAATAACGCATCAAGTTTTTTATGCCATTGCCGGGGACTTTGGCAAAATAGTTTGTTAATGGTTATTTTTGTGATTTCTTTGCAGAAATCTCAATCTCTAGCGAACTACGACCCAGAGATTGAGAGAACGTTTCGAAGGAGACTAAGAGAAAGCAACCACAATCCGATAAAAAAGAGATGGCGGAGCAGCCTGAAAATGGGGCACCAAACAACAACAATGTCATGGCGAATCTGATTATGTTGGCAAACGATCGCAATAGGCCTGTGAGGGACTACGCATCGCCAAACCTCTATGATTTCTCTCTGGGAATCATGAGGCCTGTCCTCGACAGATGTAGATTTGAAATGAAACCGGTGATGCTGCAGATGATCCAGGCTGTAGGTCAATTTGGAGGAAGGCGTGGCGAGGATTCGCACGCTTACCTTCGAAGTTTTATTGAAATCTGCAATACTTTTGTGTTCCTGAACATCTATGCTGAAGAAGTTCGACTAACGTTGTTCCCATTTTCTCTCTGTGATCAGGCTAGAAAATGGGCCTATTCGCTCGAGCCAGGAGAGATAATTTCTTGGGAGCAGGTGGTAGAGAAATTTATGAAGAAGTATTTTCCACCTATCGAGAAGCAAGACGAAAGAAGCTTATTACAAATTTTGAACAAGATATGGACGAATCGCTCAGCGATGCTTGGGCGAGGTTTAAAAGGTTAGTCCGGGATTGTCCACATAATGGGTTACCTAACTGCCTTCAAATGGAAATTTTCTATCATGGTTTGAATCCCGTTTCGCAGACCGCTGCCAATGCGGCAGCCGCTGGTGGTCTGCTTAACAAAACTTATGAGAAGGTGAAGAACATACTGGATCGCATCTCCAAGAACCAAGAATACTGGAGGGAGAGTGACCAGAGATTGCGATTAAAATATTCTGATGCAAACAACAGTGCTATTGTTTCATTACAAAACCAAATGACCGCAATGATGAATTTGATCCAAGGAATGACGATTAGCAGCCCAACACCGCAAGGTGGGCAGATCAACGCAATAAGTCAAAACACCGCAAGGTGTACGACTTGCAGTGATGGGCATGCGATGGAAGCAAAATCCACAATCTGTATATTTTGTAAAGAATAATCCCTTTTCAAACACTTACAGCCCCGGGTGGAGAAACCAACCCAATTTTGCCTGGAAGAATCAACAACCAAATTTTCAATCTGTGGTGCAAAAAGAAGGGCCACCAGGATTCTTCCAACGCAACAATAGTCAATAGAGCAACAAAGTAAGTAGCTCACAACAACCAACGCAATCTTCTTCTCTAGAGAGCCTGTTGAAGCAATATATAGAGAAAAAGAGACAGTGTTTCAAAGTCAGGCTACTTCCATCCGCAATCTTGAATTGCAAATGGGCCGGATTGCAAATGAGTTAAAGAGTCGACCGCAAGGGATGTTGCCAAGTTCAACCGAGCTTCCACACAACCTAGGGGGATCGGGTAAGAAGCAATTTCAGGTTGTGATATTGTGCAGTGGAAAGATTGTGGAGGGAGAAAAGAAGGATCAGAGTAGAACAACTTCCATCACAACCGAGCCTGAGATTGTGTTAACGCAACAAGAAGAAAGAGAAAATGAAGCAGTAGAACCTGAGGTTGCACCAACCTCGAAGTCAAATGAAATGGGAACCGTGGAAGTTCAGTTACCACCTTTCCCTCAGAGGCTAAGGAAGAAGAAAAATGAAGAGGTACAGTACCAACGCTTCTTATCTATGTTAAAACAATTACATGTTAACATTCCTTCCAGTGAAGCGATTGAAGAAATGCCTGCCTATGCCAAGTTTCTGAAGGACATGGTAACTAAAAAGAGAGGCGCTGGAAAATTTGTCACGGTGGCACTAACGCAAAGTTCCAAATCCATAATCCCACCAAAGATGAGCGATCCTGGGAGCTTCGCTATTCCTTGCTCCATAGGAGGACTTTATATTGGGCAAGCCCTGTGTGACTTGGGAGCCAGCATAAATTTGACACTGCTGTCAATTTTTAGACAACTAAATGTGGGGCAACTTATGCCCACATCAGTGACTCTCTAATTGGCTGGCAGATCTCTAGTTCATCCAGAAGGTAAGGTGAAAGATGTGTTGATCACGATTGTTAAATTTATTTTGCTAGTTGACTTCATCATTTTAGACTATGAGACCGACAAAGATATGCCCATCATTTTGGGGCGACCCTTTCTATCTACGGGTCGTGCTCAAATTGATGTGCACAACGAGGAAATCACTTTGAGCATAAACGAACAAAAGCTCAAATTTAATATAATTCGTGCCATGAAATTCCCGGATGAAGAAGACCTGCAAGATTCTGATGATAACCTGAATTTGATTGAAGAAGAAAAGTCTGATGAAGAGTGTGAAGAAGAGGATGCCAACGCATCCATAGTTGCCTGCAATGCGATTGTAGCAAAAACAAACAAAGAAGAAGAAATTATCGCAAAGCAAGAAGTAGAGCCAAAAGAAGAACGAAAAACAACGCAACCTTCCCTCGTGGAACCACCAACACTTGAACTGAAGACCCTACCAACACATTTGAAGTATGCATTTCTGGGGCAGAATGAGGAGCTACCAGTGATAATTTCCTCTGCACCCAACGAAGATCAAGAGAATGCATTGATGGGTATTCTCAAGAAACATGTGCGAGCAATTGGCTAGACGCTTGCTTACATCAGAGGAATTAGCCCCGTGTACTGCATGCACCACATTCGTCTTGAGGACGACCACAAAGCAACTATTGAAAATCAACATAGAATTAACCCTGCGATGAAGAAGGTCGTCAAAAAGGAGATTATCAAATGGCTGGATGCGGGCATTTTCTACCCCATAGCAGATAGCACGTGGGTCAACCCCGTGCAATGGGTGCCGAAGAAGGGAGGAATGATGTAGTCCCAAATGAGCACAATGAATTAATGCCGCAAAAAACCATTACTGGATGGTGCATATGCATAGACTACCGCAAGTTTAATGTGGCCATAAAGAAA
Source organism: Benincasa hispida (assembly GCF_027475165.1). Classification (NCBI taxonomy): domain Eukaryota; kingdom Viridiplantae; phylum Streptophyta; class Magnoliopsida; order Cucurbitales; family Cucurbitaceae; genus Benincasa; species Benincasa hispida. The sequence goes on from NC_143485.1 coordinate 29,047,553, forward strand.
GATCACTTCCCTCTGCCATTCATCGATCAAATGCTAGATAAATTAGCAGGGAAAGATTTTTATTGCTTCTTGGATGGATATGCCAGGTATAATCAAATCATGATAGTTCCTGAAGAGCAAGACAATACAACATTCACCTGCTCATATGGGACATTTGCTTTTCGCCGTATGCCGTTTGGCCTCCGCAATGCGCCGAGCACATTTCAAAGGTGCATGATGGCGATCTTTTCAGGTTATCGCGAGGACTCAGTAGAAATATTTATGGATGACTTCTCCGTTTATGGGAACACGTATGAAGTCTACCTAGCTAATTTGGAGAAAATTTTGAAGATATGTGAAGAGACGAACTTGGTGCTCAACTGGGAAAAATGTCACTTCATGGTGAAAGAGGGTGTAGTGTTGGGACACAGATCAGGAAGGGTTGGAGGTGGACAAAACAAAGATTGAAGCAATTGAAAAACTCCCACCACCAATCAGCGTAAAGGCTGTGCCAAGGTTCTTGGGCATGCCAGATTCTATAGACGATTCGTTAAAGATTTTTCTAAGAGAGTACAGCCACTGAGTATGTTGCTAAAGGCGGATAGAAAATTTGAGTTTGACAAAAATTTCCTCAACGCATTCAGAATTTTAAAAGATGTGCTGATTACCGCACCCGTCTTAATTGTGTCGGATTGGACAATGCCGTTTGAAATCATGTGCAACACAAGTGGGTATGCGATGGGGGCCACATTAGCGCAAAAGAAGAAAACTATTTTGCACCCCATCGCATATGCGAGTAAAACTCTAAACCCTGCTCAAATAAATTATACCACCACTGAGAAAGAACTCTTGGCTGTGATTTTTGCGTTGGAGAAATTTAGGGCATATCTGTTAGGAACCAAGGTACTCATTCACACTGATCACTCAGCAATCAAATACTTAATGACAAAGAAGGATGCAAAGTCAAGGTTGATCAGATGGGTTCTTCTCCTTCAAGAATTTGATATTGAGATAATTGATCAGAAGGGGACAGAGAATCATGTTGCGAATCACTTGTCCAGATTGGAAAATCCCGAGGTTAACTACAATGAATCTAAGGTGAGTGCCATATTCCCAGATGAGCAGCTGTTCCACATAGAAGAATTGCCCTGGTTTGCAGACATTGTTAATTATTTGGTTTGTGAGTGAATTCCTGAAGACTACACCTATCATCAATAGAAGAAGCTCAAGAGTGATTGCAGACATTATTATTGGGATGAGCCAAATTTGTATAAAAGAGGTACAGACCAGATCTTCCGATTATGTGTACCAAATGCCGCTCAACAACGCATATTGTCACAGTGCCACGATTCGGCATATGGAGGGCACTTTGGAGGGCAACGCACTGCAGCAAAGGTTTTGCAAAGTGGATTCTTCTGACCTTCATTATTTAAGGATGCTGCTACCTACGCAATGAAATGTGATCGGTGTCAATGCACCGACAACATTTCATGGAAGAACGCAATGCCAATGAACACCATCTTGGAGTTGAAATTATTCGATGTATGGGGGGTTGATTTCATGGGGCCATTCCCTCCTTCGCATGGCAAGCACTATATCTTATTGGTCATCGATTATGTCTCCAAGTGGGTAGAGGCAATAACATGCGCCACAAGTGATTTCATGGGGCCATTCACTCGTTTTGGCACTCCGCGTGCCATCATAAGTGATGAAGGATCACACTTTGTCAATCACAATATCAAGGAGCTACTGCGCAAGTATAATATACTCCACAAGGTGGCCACCGCTTACCATCCGCAAATGAATGGTCAGGCTGAAGTGTCCAATAGAGAAATTAAGTTGATACTTGAGAAGGTAGTAAAGCCTTTATGGAAAGATTAGGCAATGAAGCTTGATGATGCATTGTGGGCATACCGAACTGCATTTAAAACACCAATAGGTATGTCCCCCTATGCGTTGGTGTTTGGCAAGGCATGTCATTTGCCTGTGGAGTTGGAACATAAAACATTGTGGGCGGTCAAGAAGTTGAATTTTGATTTAAAGAAGGCAGGGAATGCACGGAAAATGCAGCTGGTAGAACTAGAAGAATGGAGGAACAACGCATATGAAAATGCGAAGATTTATAAAGAGCACACCAAGTGCTGGCATGATCGACGCATATGCGGTAAAAACCTCCAAGTCAAGCAAAAGGTCTTGCTCTTCAACTCACGTCTGAGACTCTTCCCTGGAAAGTTAAAATCACGCTGGTCCAGGCCCTTCACCATTAAAGAAATATTGCCATATGGTGTGGCGGAATTGATTACTGAGGATGGCAGTCGGACATTCAAGGTTAATGGATAGTGGGTCAAGGCATATTGCGGAGGTGATTTCCAACCAGAAAAAGTCTCCGCAAAGTTGAAAAACCTGGACTACTCCTTACTCGACTCTTGAACACTTATCTCTTCGTCACTTTACTATTATTTGCATCTTACTTATTTTTCTTTCTATCTCTTGTTGATTTGTTTTAAAAATATATATATTTGACCCTCTCTTTGTCCGTTTACAACGATTAAGGCACAAGATTACGGAGATACTACAAGAAGAAGCAAATGATCTCATTCCATCACCACAATCCACAGAAGCAAAAATCACCGCAAGGATGGATGCAGCAATACACAATGCGGGCAACAGTGCAAAATTTGGGGGTGTACTCCTCCTTATCTTTATTTCAAATTTTGCGCTATCACATTTCATTTTACTTTTCAAAGTTTTATCACTGCATCCTCCTTGATTGTCGCAATCATTTAACAAGGAGATAACTTTAGTAGTTTACCGCATTATGTTTCTTTGCCAAGTATGATTTCAATGATGAAAAATATACTTCTATATCTTTCGTATATATTGGAGTCAACTTAATCTTAGGATAGTCACCTCATGAAATATTTCTAGAAGTTAGAGGTTTGCTAGCTTTCTTTCAAAACTCTCTTTACAACGCATTCCATGACCATCGCATGACTTATTTTAATTTCTTTTGGCAATGAGGACATTGCCACATTTTAAATTTGGGGGTGGGGTATTTGTTTCCAACCTTGCTTCTTTCTCTAAAAAAAAAAAATTTGAGAATAACAACTCCATTATCAACACAATGGGAAACCCATGTTGATAAGAGTTAAGTTGTGAAAGGCACTTACCCATAGTTGGATGTCCGCATGACATACGTGGGGGCAAGCCAAAATGAAAGTAAGTCACCAGGATCAACGCATAAATCATTGATCACAACTCCACTACCAAATCTGTATGTGTTTAGCGTGAGAAAGAGTGCATTGCTCGTAGTTGGATGTCCGCATGACACACGTGGGGGCAAACCAAAACAAAGGCAAGGCACTCGGATCAGTGCAAGGTCAGAAAAAAATAGCAATGAAGAAAATTTTTGTGCAAGGCTAAAATCATTTGACACCCCAAAAGAAAATTTTCTTTTTGAAATAAATCATGCGATGTTTCTGAATTTAGTAAAGTCCTTGTGAAAGTTAAGCTTGCAGTCCCTAAGTCTTAGAAATATTTTAGGAAGAGACTTGAATAAGACTTAAGGAAATTATGGTATATAGGAGTTGAACGGAGTATACTTGAGAAATCTAGGAAAGAACTTTGCGGTTGACTTGCTAAAGGAGTCTTTAGCTTATGCTTGAGGACAAGTATTGTTTAAATTTGGGGGTGTAATAACAGGCAGAAATGCACGTTATCATAGTACTAAGTTCTTAAAAAATGTTGGATTGTGTTGATGAAATATGTTACATTGCGTCCATTAAGCATAAATTCTATAATATTGTGGTCGCATGCATCCAACGTATTAGAATAGTTGATCTTTGTATTTTTGTGCAGAATATGCGTTAACGCAAAGCAAAGATTGCGATCATAAAAATCCATTGATCGAGCGCAACTTCACCGAAAGGCTTTACGTTGATCGTGCTCACAAACATTCGCCCAAGAAGGATCGCCGCAACTTGGTCAGCGCAACATGTGGGCGCATCTGGATGAAAGGATAATTAAGAGCGATGGGACAAAAAGCTGATGACAGTCGAATCCAAATTAAGTTGACAGCCGATAACGGTCACAAAGTACATTTAGCTTTATCGGTGACAATTATCCGGCGCATCAGTCAGGAATTAAAGCTGTCCCATCTGAACAATCAGGAGAAAGAAGCTGCCTTTCACCATGGATGTTCTATAAATAACAAGTGCATTCTTCAGAAAAGGGGTTCACGACTTTTACAATCTTTTGTTCCACAAGCTCATGCCTCTGTTCTTATTTCTCTTTCATTTTAAGGCGGATGTGAGAAAGAAAGTGTGTCGGTAGATCGTTCCGGTAAGCTTGGGAAAGCACCGGAAGCTCGAAAGACAGAGAGAGCCGACGTCTGCGGAAGCGGGAACATCTTTAAATCAGAATAGCGATTCAGTGTAAAAAGCCTCAGTCAGCAAGGAATTGCTACTAGGCTCTCTACCTTTACTTTCCATTATCATTTCGTACTCAACTTATTTATAAGAATGGAATTTCTTTCTCTATATCTGTTCACTCTTTGTTATTCACGTATGAGTAGCTAAATTAGTTGAATGGGTTGAGAAGCATTAGCTGGCATAACAAAGGAATCTTCATTCTTTGCGATTATCTTGTTTATGTATGCTTCATTCGTCCATTAGAGATACTCGGGAGGGTAGTCTAAGGACAGGATCTAGACTTGGGAAGGTCAAGTTAGAATCTAGGTTTGGGAGAACCAGATTAAAATGCATAAACGAGAGATAGACGCTTAGGAATGAGCACTATTTGTTATTAACGCATCACATGCATCTTAGCGATAAGATATGATTGTATGCGGTCACCTTGCTTTCATGCATTTTGCATCAACGCATAGGACAAGAGTAGAGACTTAAGGATAAGCTCTATAGACATTTTGTATTCAACACATGCGTCTTAGACTTAGAAGCATCGCATTTACATTAGAAAATGACTTGTTGTGTATGGTTGTAACATGATCGCATAATCTGACGTATTCCCAAGTAACGCTAGCTAAAAATCTTCTCAGCCCGTTCATCGCATACTCATTGCATCTATCAACGCAATTGTCTTTCTCAAATCCACCGCTTTATTATTTCTTTTTCATCAATGCAAACAATAAATCCAACACTTATTTATTTACTTGGTTACCGCAAGTTTTCATAAAAATTACCAACGCAATCTATTTTCACAAGTCCCTATGTTTGACCCTGGACTTACTAGGAAACTCAGAGGAATTTACACTTGAATTCCGTTAGGGAAACTTGAGTGTACAACACAAATCCATCAATGCATATCATCCATATTTCCATCACATAAAATAATGCATCAATATCCTTCACCCATTTACTATGAACTACTTCCCCATTCACCTTGCTCTAGACTCATACAAACACTTTCCGAATGGAGGTTACTCCCAAGGTGACACAAAACATCATATGATTCTCACTGTGTGAACTTTTTAGGGACGTGAAAGTAGAAACCAATATATAGTATATTTGATTTTTATTTGAACGACCTCTCCCTATTTACCTTAATCTTGATTTATGCAAATACTTTCCGAATGGAGGTCACTCCCAATGTGACACGAAGTACCGCATAAATCTCGACTATGAACTCTTAGAGACGTGAGGGCTTAAATAACGTATCATATATGTTATTAATCTCCCATTGAAGTGCTTGAATAACCTTATCATATAATTTATTAAACTTCCATTGAAGTGTTCTACTATTTGTTTGGATATATATACTCAGGTTTATTTCGGCTAATTAAATAACCTTAATTCTATGTGGTTTATCCAAGTATAATATTGATAAAAGAAGTTTAACCTACGATGTCTTAGGTGATAAACCATTTTATTACCTCACACTGGTCACGTATTGCTCGTACTATTGGTTAACAATGCTCAATTATTCGGCCATAATCTCTATGTAGGAGGCGTTCCGTAGACCATTAACTTAATTGTAGGAGTATATCAGCATGCAATGGAAACAAAAAGAATTAATAAGCATTCTAATTCCTTAATTTTGGCTATAAATAAAGCATGCTCATACAATAATAAGAGGGTTTTAAGTAATACCTTTGTAGAACCTCCTTGAATCATGAATTCTGCTGCAAATCTTCTCCAAAACTTGTTGTGAACCACCCCAAGATATTCCTACTATTCTCTTGGAGCTTTAGATTGAGTTGTAGGACTCAAAATAAGCTTGAATGAAGGGAATTTGGAGAATAACTCAGTGTTGCACCCACTTGAAGAACACCTTCTTCAACTCGATTTTTTCGGCAAAAACTCTATTGGTGCATGTCTCAATTTCACTTCCATCTTCTCCATTTATTACAGGACATGCATGAAAAGAAGAAGCCTATATGAGATGCAGCTCATGCTTGGAGTATTGAAGCTAGAGTCAAGGGGATGTTAAGTGAGCTACTTGGTTGTGAGTGGAGAAATCCAACATTTCTAAAGTTTGTGTTTTCCAATTTTGTTTCAATACCAATTTGATTTTCCCAAATCAATTTGATTTCAAAATTGAAAAAAAACTTTATTAATTTTACAAAATTAATTTTTCTAATAAAATTAATAATAAATAAATAATTTAATTAATTCTAATTAATTTAATATCAAATATTAAATTAATTTTACACAAATTCTACTTTCATGAATTTAATATTTAAATCATATTTAAATATTAATTAATTCTCTAATTTCATTTAATTCCAAAATTAAATACGTAATTATATCTCATATAATTACTAATTCCCTTAATTCTATTTTCAACGTTTCAAATTAACTTATGACACTACTCTGAAGCTAATTCATTTATAAGCTAGTAGGAGGACCTCACGGACCTACAGATTATAGGCTCTACCCATCCGAGATGAATTGGCTAAACTCGTTACACCAAATTAACCCCCATTCGTCAACTAATGAGTCACTCCACTAAAGCTCATAGTTGCACTCCCCTCACTGTAAATATATTATGTCCACTTGATATAACCATGATTAGTAAGTTAACCCTTCATAGATTGTTCGTAATAATAGTTGGGTCAAATGTCTATTTTACCCTCGAGATCACCTTTTGTTCCTGAAGTCCCATTATTCATCTAATGAATAATTGATTTGTGATTCGATCAACAAACTGAGTTCCTCTCGGGCCAATGAGAGGGTGGGGCTCATTGTTCAAGACCCAGAGTCAGACCTTAAGAGAACAACCTCTCTACTATCCCTAAAAGTTGGTAGGATTCCATCTTAGACCCTATATCCCCAACTATCTACCCGGTGTTACCCCTAAAATGGAAGTTTACTAAGCCGAAGTTGTTTAGCCAATCCTTACCTATGAAAATCTAAGGATAATCCTGTATAAACAGAAGTTTATAGTTAACATAGTATTAAAGTCAAGTTACCTAAGTTATCGCTTTGAAATAGTCAGTCTTAAACAGTAAAGAACGTTATAAAATAAGAGTAACTAATTTCGTGGTCCGATCTTGTACAATCTCATTACACAGAACGCACCCATTCCTCATGTCATAACATGTACGAATTAGGATCACATCGTCTGTAGTACTTTACAACTTCTTGTAATAACTACAGAGTGGGCCGCATCCAATAGTGTTACCAGAATAAGGCACCCAACCTCATTCATATACTATAGATCATTTTGACTATTTACTCGAACCTGATCCACTTTTATATCTCCACATAAAGTTCAAGTACTCATGCAACAGTCACGGATCTTTTAGTTTATTGGATTTATTTCTAAAACAAAATAAGCAATTCATATATTCAATAACAACTTATTGAATTTTCATAAATAAGTTTATTGTTTACAAACCAGGAGTTTTAGGATACTCAACATCAGGATCACTTCGTTTGTAGCACCTATAGATCATTTTGACTATTTACTCAAACCTGGTCCACTTTTATGTCTTCACATAAAGTTCAAGTACTCATGTAATAGTTATGGGTCTTTTAGTTTATTGAATTTCTAAAACAAAATAAGCAATATATGTATTCAATAACAACTTGTTGAATTTACAGAATAAGTTTTATTGTTTACAAACCACGAGTTTTAGGACATAAAACCCAATATTAAGTACCTCTAGCTTCAGACAAGATTATATACCGGTTGAGTTTGTAACCACATTTTACAAGATGTCGACCTATTTTAACTGTTAGAATAGGCGGTTAACCTACGAGAGTATGCAACTTATCTTTCTTATAGATTTTAAATGTCTAACCCAATTTTATAACAAGTTACGAAATTTTAGACTTGCTAACCATCCACAATAAAAATCAAAGACATTCAATATTTAATATTTAATATAACATTTATATTAAAACATTTGAAACCCTATATATTATAACATTTTATAACATACTTTTAATGCATGTAACATGCAACCTATGGTGGGATTTTAAATCTACATGGAATACTTTATGCACATACAAGATTTATTTAATTATAACATACATCACATGCATAAATAATTAAACATAGACTAATATGGTTTCAGTTTTGGAATTATCAAGCAAAAAAAAGCCTAATTATTACAAAATTCAGCAAAAATTGGCTCCAAAACGCTTCTGGATCGCTTGAACCACCTTGAACCGGACCTCCAATGCTAAAAAATGGGTAGACCCAGGCAAAAACTATCGAGTACCATCAAACATCGAGTATGCCATGAGCATCGAGTATTTCACAAAATACCATCGAGTTGCCTCGAGTACCATCGAGTATGCCATGGAAACGCTTTCTCGCATCTTTTATACACTCTGAGTTTTTGAAAGCATGCTCTTGATTACAGTTCCTACTATTTCTTTGAAGCATGTTTTTCTTAACTAGTCACTCACTGGGCTTCCTAGCTCGTGATTTTAAAATATTTTCTTCTTCAGGTAGTGAATGGGTTCCCAGTGCCTAGCATACTGTAGACAGTCTACCAAATATCCAGTTATCAAATATATGAAAGTCCTTCTAAGTCTTAATTACATACTTTCTTTTGTCTCAGTGTTTTGTAACATATTAGATGTAGATGAGAGAGACTTTCTAAATGTACACTTACGTTTGTAAATATATATGCATGTTGGGCTCAAGTATGTAAAAGGTTCTGGTTGCCTAAGGGCTTGAGAAATAAGATGATGCATGTTATAAATATATTATTGCTTATTAGGTCAAACAAGTGAATAGGTTAAACAAGTAGCAGGTGGGTAGTAGATGTCATAGGAGTGTTGACATTGGCTGTTTTCACATCTTTTTCCAAGTTAAAAGGATAATCTGGGTGGGGGTGTGATAAATTGGTACCAAAGCAAAAGTTTTGAGAATCTAGGAATATGCATAATAGTTAGATGCATGCATATTCTATGATATATTAATGCTATGATATATTATAGGACTCATGCCCCGACAAAGTGGCAGACTGTCACACCCCCTCCCAAGCTTGCCTCTTTCACTCGAAGAAGGCATGAAGACAATAGATACCACCATTTTGTAATATATATTCCCTAACAAATTAAAATAACAATTTAGTACAACTTGGTCTATTATTTTTACAAACTATAGTCTACTCATGATATCCTAACCTTAATTATAGGCACATGGCTAAGCAGCGTTGGGCCTTTAGTATGTGGCAGATCTTAACCTCTTGTGGCGTTTCAAGACCGTTATCTGGGATTCCGTGCATGGCTACCTAGGGAGAGAAAACATTTTGGAACTTACTGAGTGACTTTCTAAAACAAATTTAACTCAAACATTTTGGAAAACAATAATCAACATATGATAAACAGTAAGCATGTTACTAAACATATGATAACTATACTTCAAACTTATACCTTGACTTTCCAGGGGTAGACCAACTCCATTCTCCTAGGTAATAAAGTGGAACCATACTCACACCTTCATTTACTGAGGTGGAACCAATTCAACACACTCAGTCTTAGTACTAATGCAGAACCAACTCAGTGCATAACATTCGTCATACGTGCATGTAGAACTCTCATCTTGATTTTGGGTTTCATGGTTATAAAACTTTCTTTTGGAAATTATAGCTTAACATTCAAACTAGAGTTTCAAATACTCAAAACATAAAACATAATTTATAAAGCTTTGCTAAATCAAGAATTTTCTTTTAAAAACACTCACTCACACTTAATCGATAACTCTCCTCCTTCTTCTGGAATTTCCGAGCTTGTAAGAATTTATAACAACTTAGAATCTTAATTTTAGGGCAAAATTAACCTTTGAATACTTCTTTGATCCTAACTTTGTCTTACCAACCCTAACTGGTGAGAACTAAGCTTCCCAATTAACCAATACTGCCATGAACGCAAGGTTACCTTTCTGCTAACAAGGCTTGGACGCCTGGCCCACTCTTCCAATGCCCATACAGGGTTCCAACGCTTGGTTTTGAGGGGTCCAATGCCTAGTTGGTTCTTTTGGACGCCTAGCCTTTTCTTTAGTCTTTAGGTTCTTCTTTTCACCTCACTCCTACCCTTTTGATGGAAGAATGAATTTGTGATGCTTGTAAGGTCCCTTCATCAAGGTATTTACGAGTACTCTAACTTTTCCATAGCTTCACTTTAGCTTGCATGGAGGGTCTACCTGCCCTCAATTTGTAGTGGCCAACACATAGGCTTTTTGAAGGTGTCATCTTCAGAGCTTGCATGCCCTCTTCTAGTTCCACATGTAAGCCATCTCCTACTTCCATATTGTTCATAGGTGTCTCCCTTTACTTGTCCAATCCATGGATGTGATTTGGTGTAATCGTCATGCTCTAACTTCATCCTCAAACATCCATCTTCTACTAAGACTTAGTCAACATTCTCCTAAGTTTATCCACATACTATACTTTGTTATCAGCATGAGATAGTCCTTCGAAGCTTGCTCTCCAACGCAAGGCCTCCATAGGTTATAACACCCTTATGCATCCATCTATGCTAAATTCTCATGCCATGCGTCCATATGGTAGGATAGGTTTAGGGTTTTTTCAACTATGCTATCATCTGCCATACAATGTCTTGTAGGATGCCATTCCAATGCTGGAATGATAACTACTGTTGTTGGGAAATTCTATCAATAGTAGATGTGAGTCCCAACTTCCTTTAAACTATAACACACTTGTCATAGCATGTCTTCCAATGTCTGAATGGTCCTTTCTGACTCACCATCTGTTTGGGTATGGAAGGTTGTGCTAAACTGTAACTTAGTTCCAAGTGCCTCTTGCAAGCTAAGCATAAACTTGGAAGTAAGCCTCGAATCTGTTGGGTTTTATGTCCTAAAACTCGTGGTTTGTAAACAATAAAACTTATTATGAAAATTCAATAAGTTGTTATTGAAAATATGTATTGCTTATTAGAAATCCAATAAATGAAAAGTCCCATGACTATTACATGAGTACTTGAACTTTATGTGAGGACATAAAAGTGGATCAGGTTTGTACAAGATCGAACCACGAAATCAATCACTCTTACTTTATAACGTTGTTTACTGTTTAAGACTGACTATTTCAAAGCAATGACCTAGGTAACTTGACCTTAATCCTGAGCTAACTATGAACTCCTGTTTATTCGAGATTATCCTTAGATTTGCATAGGTGAGGGTTGACCTAACAGCACCGGCTCAATAAACTTCCATTTCAGGAGTAAGACCAGGTAGATATCTGGGGACATAGGGTGCAAGATGGAATTCACTCCTACCCGCTTTCTGGGATAGTAGAGAGATTGTTCCCTTAAGTGCTGACTCCAGGTCTTGAACAAGGGGACCCACCCTCTCATTAGCCTGAGAGGGACTCAGTTTGTTAATTGGATAAAAAATTATTAATGGGACTTAAGGAACAAGAGGTAATCTCAGGAGTAAAATAGACATTTGACCCAATCGTTATTACGAACAACCTGTGAAGGTTAACTTACTAATCATGATTATATCAAGTGGACATAATATATCTACAGTGAGGGGAGTACAACTATGGGCTTTAGTGGGGTGACCTATTAATTAATGAATGAGAGTTAATTCAGTGTAAAGAGTTTAGCCAATTAATCTCGGATCGTTGGAGCCCATGATCTTTAGGTCCGTAAGGTCCCCCTACTAGCTCGTAAATGGATTAGCTTTAGAGTAGTGTGATAAGTTAATTTGAAACGTTCAAATTAGAATTAAACGAAATTGGAGAATTTAATTAATATTTAAATATGATTTAAATATTAAATTCATGAAGGTAGAATTTGTGTAAAATTAATTTAATATTTGATATTAAATTAATTAGAATTAATTAAATTGTTTAATTAATTATTTATTATTAATTTTATTAGAAAACTAATTTACGAAATTAATTTTATAAAATTAATAAGTTTCTCAATTTTCAAATTAAAATTGATTTTGGAAATCAATATGAAATTAGAAAAATTGAAAAACACAAACTTTTGAAATGTTGGATTTCTCCACTATCATTCTAGCAGCTCACTCATTTTCCCACTTGACTCAAGCTTCAATATTCCAAGCATGAGTTGTATCTCATGCAACCATCTTCTTTGCATGAAAGTCCTACAATAAATAGAGAAGATGGGAGTGGAATTGAGACATGCATTAATAGAGTTTTTGCTGAAAAATTCGAGTTGAAGAAGTTATTCTTCAAGTGGGTTGTTGCAGTGAGTTCTTCTCCAAGTTCCCTTTATTCAAGCTTATCTTGAGTCCCACAACTCAATATAAAGCTCTAAGAGAATAGTAAGGAAGATCTTGAGGTCGTTTACAACGAGATTTGGAGAAGTTTTGCAACTGAGAATCGAGATTCTAAAGGTTCTACAAAGGTATTGCTTGAAACCCTCTTATTAGTATGAGCATGCTTTATTTACAGCCAAAATTAATGAATTAGAATGCTTATTGATCCTTGTTACTTCCGTTGCATGTTGATATACTCCTACAATTGGTATCATAGCATCTTTTAAGCATTCAATTTGGTTTAATTTTGGCTTGGTGGGTATTTTTCATGAGATAATGAAAGTGGTGCACCGATATGGTTTTATGAGTTTTGGCATTTAACTTCTCTTTGATTTCTTGATTAAATTTGAGCTTATATGTGTACTCAAGAGTCTGTAATTTATTTGGAGTCATTAGAGTTGAAATTAAGTTGTAATTGAAGAAATAAGTGAAGAAGGCCGAGCTAGAGATTCCAGTTCTTTAGCATCTGCTCAAATCTCGTTGATCAAGTTTCAAGCGAGATTTCCATTTCAAGCGAGAGCAAGATTTTTTCAAGTGAGATATCGTTCCTAGCGAGATTCCAATGGAATTTCTGAGCGAAAGTTCAAGTTCAAATGAGATTTTGAATCGAGTTTGAGTGAGATTTCTAGTTCGAGCGAGAGATCGAGTTCAAACGAGATTGTGAATTGAGTTCGAGTGAAATTTCAAGCATGGAGCGAGAGATCGAGTTTGGTGCGAGATATAAAGTTTGAAGTAAGATTCTTGAATCAGTTTTCAACGAGAGATTAAGATGGAGCGATATTTCAAATAAGCTAGCAAGAGATAAACCGAACGACACCCCAGAACTAGTGAGAGCTTGCAAGAGCAACCAGTTCAACCAGTTTTCTTTAGGACCTGTCTGGTTCGGCCTTAAATGGTTTTTGGCTGGTCTGGTTTAGGCTATTTTGGTCTGGTTCAAGTTGTTTGAGTTCGTTTTAAAAGTAATTCACTTAAACTTTGTTTATATTTTTCAGAATGACAAGTGCACTACTATAGTTGTTGGCGTCTGATAAAATGATAGGGGATAATTATACAACCTGAAAATCAAATTTGAAACTATACTGGTGATAGACGATTTATGGTTTGTCTTAATAGAGGATTGTCATCCTGTTCTAGACTCTAACGCAAACTGAACTATTTGAGATGCGTACGATAGATGGATCAGAGAGAATGATAAAGCCCGTTCTTATATCCTCGCCAACATACCTGATGTTTTGGCGAAGAAACATGAGGAGATAGGTACTGCCAAAGAGAATATGGAATCTCTACGATGGATGTTTGGCCAACCGTCCTTCTCCCTATGGCATGATGCTATAAAGTACGTTTACAACTGCCGCATGAAAGAGGGAGCTCTGTTCATGAACATATCCTGGACATGATGGTCCACTTCAATGTGGTAGAAGTAAATGGCGTTGTCGTTGATGAGAGAAGTCAAGTCGATTTTATTCTAGAATCTCTTCCGGAGAGTTTTCTACAGTTCTATACGAACGTGTTAATGAATAAAATTGAATATAGTTTGACTACTCTGCTGAATGAGCTACAGACATATTAGACAACGATGAGAGCTAAAGGTCTGGAACCGGAAGTACACGTTACTACTGCTGAGAAGAGAGGAATGTCCTCCAAAAAGCCTGACGTTGCTTTTTCTTCACAAAGTAAGAGTATTCCTGTGAAGAAGAGCAAAGGGAAAGGGAAGAAGAAACCCACTGGGAAGAAAGGCAAGAATAATGCTGCAAACAAAGGAAAGTGTTTCCACTGCAACGAGGAGGGGCACTGGAAGAGGAACTACCCTCAGTACCTTGCTGAGAAGAGAACGGAGAAAGCAAAACAGGCAAACTAGTTCTTGAAGACCACTTGCTCAGCTTAACCAATGGGAGATGTTGTTGTTTGATGATAATTTTATCTACTTTTATTATCATGTAAAGAACAAATTGCAATTTTTTTTTTTTTTTTGTAAATGAAATGTTCATTTTCGAAAATTATGTTTATTCTATCTCATAGCAACTTCTATTAAGAATCAACACAGTTAAACAGCCATTTGTAAATATTCAGATATTTTAAATGGCCAGGAATCGATTAAGGCAAATAGTTATTTAACTAAATGATAAGTTTAGAACACTTGAAAAGTTCAGAGTGTACAAAACTTGTTAGGTAAAATAAAACCGAAATACTTCGATTAGATCAAGGTATAGAAAGTTTAAAGATTTCTAGATCTATTTGATAGAACATGAAATCCAGTGAAAAACTTTCTAATTGCCTTAAATTGGTTTCTCAATATCATTGGAATGGTGTTCCAGATAACCTTGTATTATTTGTTTCCATAAAACTTGCATAAATCAATAAAGAGTTATTGAATTAACTCTGTAAACAAAGATTTGTTTAGACAGATAACATGTGTCTTACCCAAATAGTTGAGAGTACCTCAATGTAATGGGAGGGAAGTATGACTTCCTGGTCATTATTGAGAAAAAGATGCATTCCCATACAGTTTAATAAGAATTCTATTGTACACTAACATGTTTACAACGATTCTCTCGACTAATGTGTTTGAGAATCACCTAGTAAGACTAGGAAAACCAGGTTAATAACCTAGGGCAAGTGGGAGAAATATCGGGTATGGGATACCGAATAGTAAACCATGGGTATGGGATGCCCTAGTTTATTGTATTTCTCTGTAAAACTTAGAAACTTAGTTTTATATATTTAGATATATAAGTTACCACTGGAGTTTTAGTCCAAGTGGGAGTTTGTTGGGTTTTATGTCCTAAAACTTGTGGTTTGTAAACAATAAAACTTGTTCTGAAAATTCAATAAGTTGTTATTGAAAATATTTATTGCTTATTAGAAATCCAATAAATTAAAAGTCCTATGACTATTATATGAGTACTTGAACTTTATGTTGAGATGTAAAAGTGGATCAGGTTCGAGTAAATAGTCAAAATGATCTATAGTATATAAATGAGGTTGGGTGCCTTATTCTGGTAACACTATCGAATGCGACCCACTCTGTAGTTGTTACAAGAGTTGTAAAGTGCTACAAATGATATGATCCTAATTCGTACATGTTATGACATGAGGAGTAGGGGCATCCTGTGCAATGGGTTTGTACAAGATCGGACCACGAAATCAGTCACTCTTACTTTATAACATTGTTTACTGTTTAAGACAGACTATTTCAAAGCGATAACCTAGGTAACTTGACCTTAATCCTGAACTAACTATGAACTTCTATTTATTCGGGATTATCCTTATATTTGCATAGGTGAGGGTTGGCAAATAGCGCCAGATCAATAAACCTTCATTTCAAGGGTAAGACCGGGTAGATAGCTGGGGGCATAGGGTACAAGATGGAATTCAGTCCTACATGCTTTCAAGGATAGTAGAGAGGTTGTTCCCTTAAATGCTGACTCAAGGTCTTGAACAAGGGGCTCCACCCTCTCATTGGCTTGAGTGGGACTCGATTTTTTGATTGGATCACAAATCAATTGTTCATTAGAGGATCAGTGGGACTTAAGAAACAAGAAATAATCTCAGGGGTAAAACAGACATTTGACCCAGGCATTATTACGAACAACCTGGAAGGGTTAACTTACTAATCATGGTTATATCGAGTGGACATAATATATCTACAGTGAGGGAAGTGCAACTATGGGCTTTAGTGGAGTGACCCATTAATTAACGAATGAGGGTTAATTCAGTGTAAATAGTTTAGTCAATTAATCTCGGATCGTTGGAACCCATGATCTGTAGGTCCCCGAGGTCCCTTTACTAGCTCGTAAATGGATTAGCTTTAAAGTAGCGTGATAAGTTAATTTGAAACGTTCAAATTCGAATTAAACGAAATTGGAAAATTTAATTAATATTTAAATATGATTTAAATATTAAATTCAAAAAGGTGAAATTTGTGTAAAATTAATTTAATATTTGATATTAAATTAATTAGAATTAATTAAATTGTTTAATTAATTAATTATTATTAGAAAATTAATTTATGAAATTAATTTTATAAAATTAATAAGGTTTTCAATTTTCAAATTAAAATTGATTTTGGAAATCAATATGAAATTAGAAAAATTGAAAAACACAAACTTCTGAAATGTTGGATTTCTCCACTATCATTCTAGTAGCTCACTCATTTTCCCACTTTACTCAAGTTTCAATATTCCAAGCATGAGTTGCATCTCATGCAACCATCTTCTTTGCATGAAAGTCCTGCAATAAATAGAGAAGATGGAAGTGGAATTGAGGCATGCATCAATAGAGTTTTTGCTGAAAAATTCGAGTTGAAGAAGTTTTTCTTCAAGTGGGTTGTTGTAGTGAGCTCTTCTCCAAGTTCCATTCATTCAAGCTTATCTTGAGTCCCACAACTCAATCTAAAGCTCCAAGAGAATAGTAGGAAGATCTTGAGGTGGTTTACTATGAGATTTGGAGAATTTTTGCAGCTGAGAATCAAGATTCTAAAGGTTCTACAAAGGTATTTCTTGAAACCTTCTTATTATTGTATGAGCATGCTTTATTTACAGCCAAAATTAATAAATTAGAATGCTTATTGATCTTTGTTGCTTCCGCTGCATGCTAATATACTCCTACGGAATCTCTATCAGAAATAATCAAAACTGGAGCTTCATACTGACTCGCAATCATGCCTGTATATGATTTAGACAGCTTATCTTGAGTAAATGTTACCTTGACTAGCAATAAACATGCTATCTTAGTAAGTTTGTCGACAATCACCCATATGTCATGAAATCCAGTCAGAGTTCGAGGCAAGCCAAATAGGAAATCCGTCATCACATATTCTGATTTCCATTCAGGAACAAGAAGTGGATTCAGGAGTTTTGTTGGCTTCTAATGTTCAAGCTTAACTCATTGAAAAATTAGACACTTGTCCACATACTCTACTATCCGGCGTTTCATCCCTGGCCACCACTAGTGTCTCTTTAGAGTTCTATACATCTTTGTGCTTCATGGATACATAGCATAAGCTTAACTATGAGCTTCTTCCAAGATTGCATCCTTCAAAGCCAAATTATTAGGAACACAAAACCTATCTTATTTCATCAGGGCTCTATCATGTCTCAGCATATAACTTGTCCTCTGATTCAACCTCACCTTTTTTAGTAGTTTCCTAAGAATTGGGTCTCTTGGTTGGCTTCTAATAATATCATTCACCAAGGTAGGCCTCACTTGAAAGTGTGCAAGTAGATTTCTTAAGCTTCCAATTGTTACAAAAGTAATAGAACTACTCAACTCCCTCAATAGAGATACACTAACGATATTAAGTGAAGCCATAAAATGCCTAGACTTCCTACTCAATGCATCAGCCACAACATTAGCCTTTCCTGAATGATACTCTATTGTGCAATCATAATCTTCATGCGATCATAATCCTTGATCAACTCTAACCATCTCCTCTATCTCAAGTTCATCTCTTTCTGATCAAAGATATACTTCGAGCTCTTATGATTAGTATAAATATGACACATTTTACCAAACAAGTAATGTCTCCAAATCTTTAGGGCTAGAACTACTACTACTAACTCTACGTCATGTGCTAGGTAGTTGCACTCATGCTTCTTCAGCTGTCTTGAAGCATATGCAATCACTTTACTTTACTGCATAAGAATACAACCTAAGCCTTGTCATGAAGCTTGACAATAAATTTCGAACTCATTCCTTAGAATTGGAAGAGTTAATATAGGTGATGTCACGAGCCTCTTCTTCAACCCCTAAAAACATTGTTCACACTTCTTAGACCATTCGAACTTAGCATTCTTTCTTGTTAAACTCGTAGTGGAAGTGCTATCTTTGAGAAACTTTCCACAAATCATCGGTAATAACCTGTAATCCCAGAAAACTACAAACTTCTGTCACTGTAGTGGGTTGTTCCCACTTAACTATGGCTTCAGTTTTCAGAGGATCCATACTAACACCAATTGCTGGTGCTACATGACCTAAGAATACAACTTGATAAAGCCGAAACTCACATTTATTGAACTTGGCATATAACTTTTTTTCACGTAATGTCTATAATACAACTCGGAGATGTTCATCATGCTTCTTCTTATTCTTAGAATACACAAGTATGTTATCTATGAATACAATCACGAACTGATCCAAGTATGGATGAAACACACGATTCATGAGATCCATGAATGCTACTGGTGCATTGGTTAATTTAAATGATATCACCAGAAACTCATAATGTCCATACCTAGTTCTAAAAGTTATCTTGGGAACATATTACTCCTTAATCTTTAATTGGTGGTATCCTGACTGCAAATCAATATTCAAAAACACTGAAGCATCTTTAAGTTGATCAAACAAATCATTAATACAGGGTATTGGATACTTGTTACGTATTGTCACCTTGTTTATTTGTCGGCTATCAATACATAACCTTAGAGTACCGTCCTTGTTCTTTACGAATAACACTGGTGCATCCCAAGAAGATACACTAGGTTGAATATATCCCTTATCAACTAACTCTTTCAACTGAGTTTTTAACTCTTTTAGCTCATTCAGTGCCATTCTATAAGGAGCTTGAAATAGGTATCATTCCTGAAATCAAATCAATAGTAATGTTCACCTCTCTATCAGGTGGTAACCCTAATAGATCCTCAAGAAATACATCCAAGTGTTCTCGTACCAGTAGTATATCTTTAGGTTTTAGCTTATCAACCTGTAAGTCAGTTGCATGTGCAAGATATGTGGTACAACCTTTAATATCATATATCAAACAAGTGGAGAGAATCTTTCTATCTTCTTTAAAGGTAACCTCAACTTCTCCTGACTTTCTCAGCACAACCTCCTTTCTATAACAATCCATGGACACATGGTATTTAGACAAGAAATTCATTCCCAAAATAAAATTAAACTTCTGGAGATATAAGGAAATTAGGTCAATTGTCATAACTATAAGATCAACCTTAGCTACACAATCTCTATATACTTTACTGACTATCATAATATCACCAATAGAAGTATAGATAAATAGTTATTCAGACACAGGCTCTAGATCTAACAACACATGTGCAGGCTTGTTATAGATAAGTAATGTACTAGTAATAACTTTTTGAGCATCTTCTACTTCCTACTGAATCATAGCATATACTTTTCCTTACTGACGAGGTAGTTTTATAGGTCTCTTTTGTTTACCACCACTAATGCCTTCTCGACCGATTGCAGTTGGCTTAGGTTGATTCACTATTTGAGAAGTTGTTCTTTGTCCTGCTTTGTCTTCTTGCATCAACTGAGAACACTTTTTCTTAAAATGATCTGCCTACCCACAGTTGTAGCAGACATTAGCTCTACTATAACATTGAGCCCAATGATACTTACCACAAGTAGTTTATAGTTGTTTCCTAGCTGAACTACTTGTAGGCTCTCTAGGTTGTCTTGAACGAGAAACCTCAACAGACTCTGTTGGATAACTAGACCTTCTTTGTCCCTATCTCTGCATACGTCCAGCTGTACTACCCCTAAAGGTAGACTGGTCACTAAAATAGGGCTTAAAACTTCCCTTACCTGACACTTCTGGTATAAATCTTTTAGTATCTAGGGGTCCTTCTGATGGTTAAGTAGCACGTCCACTTCTGAACATTTATTTTCCCTTTTTCTCCTCCATCAAACTTTTCTCCACTCGCATGGCTGCCTCTACTAGTTTAGGAAACTTCGTCCAGACAGCATTAGCAGTTATAAGAGCATGAATCTCCTTACGTAACCCCTCTACAAGCCTCTTACAACAGTCAAATTCCTCAGCAATAATAGTAGTAGCATATTTTGAATGTTCAATATACTTCTTTTCATATTCAATACCTTCCATCGATCCTTAAACAAGTCCTAAGAACTTGTTTCGCATAGCATCACAAAAGGATTTTAGATAACACTTATCCTGGAATGCCTTCCTGAAATCTTCCCAACTCATTGCACCTGCATCTCCTCTTTTGGTCTTCATGATCCTTCACCAGTCTTCTACTCCTATCTGGAGTAGGAATGCATCTAACTCAACCTTTTAATCCTTAAGGCATTTTATAACCCTAAAACATTTCTTTATCAGATTTAACCAAACCCCAGCATCTGCGGGATTTGTAGTACCTTAAAAAACAGTGCACCTAATACCTTCAATCTCTTAGTGTCGTACTTCTCTCTGGATCTGCCTGTACTAAAACTACACTAGTAGCTAATCTCTGAGCATCCCTAATGAAAATATGCTCTTTCATGTTTGGTTTTTCCCAAGCATGACTAAACTCCCCTCCATACTCCATACTTCCTACTATGGGTTCATTGGCGTTTGAGTTCCACCTACCAGTTGCCTACACAATCTGTGTGAGATAAGAATTTAAAAAGAAAGTAAAGGCTAGACGAAGTCAGTTAAAATTTACTAAGTGTTTGAGTTATGCTTGGAAGGAAGTTGAACTGCCCAAGAAAAATTCTAAGTGTTGGAACCATGTGGATAAAATATAACAAGATGAAGTCAGAATTTTGGCTAAGAACCCAAGCTATGCAATGGGAGTTGAGAGTTAGAACCATATCATAGTGAAAAATGAAGGGATTTGACTAAGTGTTTGAGGTGTACTTTGGGCTTGGAAATGCTTTAAGGCATCAGTTGACCTAAAAGGAGTAAAATTGGGCTAAGTTTTGGAAACTACCTAAATGGGACGCATACTAGTACCTTCTTGGATGCATGGTGAGCCATTCTTGGGTACCTAGGGTTAAGGGAATGCATGAAAGAAGAAAGGGGTATGGGACAAACCATACATCGAGATTGGCACAACCAAGTGAAGGAAATAGGTGTGGACACGTAGTATGTTCAAAACATAAATTTGGCTAAGTACTTAGGAAGGAATGGTAGACACATAATCCATGTAGTACGGTGAAAGCTAACCAAGTACTAAGTATGTAAGGGGTAAGAGTTTAGGCTTAGGTATGCGAACCTAAAGTGGAAGACATAGTTAGAGTTGTAAGACTTCAAACGCATACCAAGGGCAAAGTGGACGCATAGGACTAGCAAGAAGTATGGATTTTGGCAAGTGTTGCAGAACACCTATATGTTGGGATGAGGTAGGAGAAAGGAAGTTGATAGGGCCAAAGTTGATACAAGCTACTTTAGAGAATGTTAAATGGATCAAAGAGAAACTGAAGACAACTCGAGATAAACAAAAGAGCTATGAAGACAGAGTTTTCCTCAAGTTATCTCCATGGAAAAGTATTCTACCATTTGGAATGAAAGGAAAACTGAGTCCAAGATACATTGGACCTTATGAGATTTAGGAACGGATAGAACCATCAGCTTATAGGTTGGCTTTACCAATGAAGTTTTCTAGGATTCATGATGTATTCCATGTGTTGATGCTAAGAAAATATGTTCTAGATCCAACTCATGTTCTTAAGTCACAACCAATGCAACTTAGGGAGAACTTTTCGTATGAAGAGGAACCTATGCAAATTTTAGACAGAAAGGAAAAGGTGCTACAAAATAAGACAATACCACTAGTTAAGGTACTATGGAGAAACCATGGAGTTGAAGAAGAAATTTGGGAGTGTGCAGATCATATGAAAAGAAAGTATACCCACTTATTTCCTTAAAAATGTTCACTCAATTTCGAGGACAAAATTCTTTGAAGGGGGAGGTAAATTGTAAGCCCTAAACTTTTCTCTTTAATTTTTCATATGTTAAACTATATTGATGTTTCCTTTGAGGGAGGAATGTCTTCATACACTTAGTAAAATTTAAGATTGAATTGCAAATGAGAGGTTTAGGCGTTGAACTTGTAAAAAGAAGACAAGAAAAAGATGTGTGTTAAGTCTTTCGAGAGAGGTGGTTTTTAAGTACATGAGCTATGTGTTGGTTGTAAGTGTTCATGGTGGGTGTTGGTTAAGTCTAGAGAGTTACAAGTGAATTAAGATTATGAGAGGAATGCATTGGGAGATCTTGTGTTGGGAGATATGCGTTGGTGAAGTGTGAGTTGTGGTAAAGAGAAAATTATGCATTGATGGTGTGATAGGAGGTGACCGAGAGGGTTTGAAGTGATAGGTATTCTAATTTCCTTCTAATTGAATTTGGATCAGTCTAGGGAATTGTATGTTAATTAATTTCTATTTTCTAATTGAGGTCACTTAATGAGGACTTAAGACAAGAGTAAGTGGCATGAACTGTCAATTTATCAAGCAAGAGAAGCATGCAATCGATTGTATAGATAGAAGGGAAGAAGAAGAAGCTCGGTTTTCCCAATCTACTCTAGCAAAGGAAGGATTTCTTCAACAAAACTAGAAATTTACCAGTGAAGAAAGAGTCCGAGGGCTACGATAGTGAATTTCAGTTGAAAAGATGCTAAAATTGAAAGAAAATTCGAGGTTGATCTAAGTTTTGAGAAAATCAGAGCAAGTTAAAGTTTTTGGTGAATTCTAAGCTATTGAAAAGAAATTAGAAACTCAAATTTGGAGGTAAGTTAACTAAGAGGGTGTGAAAGAGGTTTATGGAAAGAGTTTGCATTTAATTAGGTTGAAAATGATGATTTGTGTATTGAAAATGCATTCTGGAAATTATGTGCTCGAGAATAGGCTGCTAGTTGGAGGTTGAAGAAGTTGGACGTGAAGGTTAGCTATCAGTGGGCACCTAAGTAGTGCCCAATGCACACCCAGTGTGCGTGCAGCGATGCCCAACCGAGCACCCACCGTCGCCTGTGCTCGCACACCCTCGATGCAGCCCACACAAGTAAAGCACCCGTGTGCCTCATTCAACGTTGTAACACTTGATTGTTGGGTTTTATGTCCTAAAACTCGTGGTTTGTAACCAATAAACTTATTTTGTTATCAATGAAGATGTTATTGAGGTTTATTCAATAAAGTTGTTATTGAATGTATCAATTACTCATTTCATTTTAGAAAGAACCTAAATTCAATAAACTAAGATCTATGGCTATTACATGAATACTTGGACTTTATGTAGTGACATAAAAGTAGATCAAGTTCGAGTAAATAGTCTAAACGGTCTATAGTATATTGATAAGGTTGGGTACCTTATCATGGGGACACTATTGGATGCAACTCACTTTGTATTTAGTACAAACGTTGTGATCCTGAATCGTTCATGTGGAGACATGCGAGTGGAAGCATCTTGTGCAAAGAGTTTGTATAAGACTGGACCAAGAAATAAGTCACTCTTACTTTATAACATTGTTTACTGTTTAAGACTAACTATTTCAAAGTGATGACCTAAGTAACTTGACCTTAATCCTGAGCTAACTATGAACTCCTGTTTATTCGAGATTATCCTTAGATTTGCATGGGTGAGGGTTGGCTTAATAAGCCTCCCATTTCAAGGGTAAGACCGGGTAGATAGCTGGAGACATAGGGTGTAAGATGCAATACACTCCTACCCACTTTTAAGGATAGAAGAGAGGTCGTTCCCTTAAGTGCTGACTTCGTGACTTGAACAAGGGGCCCAAGGGACTCGGTTTCGTGATTGAATCACAAACCAGTTGTTCATTAGAGGATCAGTGGGATTTAAGGAGCAAGATGTAATCTCGAGGGTAAAACAGCTTTTTGACTTAGCCGTTATTACAAACAATCTATGAAGGGTTGACTTACTGATTATGGTTATATCAAGTGGACATAAATATATCTTTAGTGAGGGGAGTGTAACTATTGGACTCTAGTTGGGTGACCCGGTAGTTAACGAATGTTGGTTAATTGGGTTAAAAAGTTTAGCTGATTAATCTTAGATCGTTGAAGCACATGATCTGTAGGTTCATGAGGTACCCTTACTAGCTCATATCAAACTAAACCTTAAAACATTGTCACAAACAAATTTGAAGTGTTCAAATTCAGTTTTTTTTAAACAAAACGTTAAATATATACAATATATTTATCCTAATATTTAATTGTGAATTAAACATAAAGAGAGAGAAAATAGGAGATTTAAATAATATTTAAATATTAAGATTATGAATAGGGAAACATATTGATTGGGATTAGTGTTGGATTTAATATTAAATTAAATTAATTAAATTATTTAATTAATTATTTAATATTAATTAAATTTTAAAATTAATTATTAGAATTAATTGTGAGATTAAATAGAATTGGTCAAAATTGCAATAAAAGTCAAAATAGCTTACTAGGTCAAAACTGCATCAAAAATCAAAATTATTGACTAGGTCAAAAATGCAATAAAATTTGAAATGTTGACTTTTGACTTTGAAAATCAAAAATTTAAAAAGTCAAGATTTTTACTTTGGAATTTGAGAGTCAAACTTTGACATTTTACCAAGTTAGTGGAAAGATCCAACAATTTTGAGTGGAAAATTCCAACATTTGCATTGCTAGATGTTGTTTTCAATTGAAAACATTTGCTCCACTAATCCCACTATGAGTTAATGGATTTGTAGTGTCAAATTCTCATCAAACTCAAAGTTGCATCTTTTGCATGATATTACCTATAGAAGAAAGAGTTCTATGAAATTTAGCCTTTTTGGCCAAGTGTTTTTTCATGAGATTTTTTTTTTCTTTGGAAATCTTAACCTATTTTTCTCTCAAATCTTTAACCTTTTCCTCTTCAAATTAGTCACTCACTGGATCCCACCATCTCATTCTAAGGCTAGAGAATAGTTGAAAGACTCTCGTGGTGGTTCACAAACCGTTCGTGAGGAGATTGGAGTAGATTTAGAGAAGATTTGAGACTACAAAGGTTGTATATCTTCTATCCCTTTGCTCTTAATTTAATTGCATGCTTATTCTTTAAAATTAACCTAATTAGAGTACTTTAGATCTTTTATGTCTTCTGCTACACATGTGTTTATTCCATCATCGACATGTAGCCTCGTTCGTCACTCGATGCCCAACACATTCTTGTGCCCAGCCTGGAGCATGCCCCAATGTATACCCTATGCGTGGATTGCCACTCGCCTGCTTAGCCTGTACGTGTTACAGCCCCCACATCTAAGCCAACTGTGCATCCAATCGCCCAAAACCCTATACAAGATTTTTTTCTAAGTTATTTGGATTTTAGGACTTTGAGTCCATTTATGGGTATTATGGATTTTTTACTATAAAAATGACTAAGTATGGACTTCAAGAGAAATTTAAGGATTAATTAGGAATTATGAGAAGTATGAATATAAGTATGGAATATTTGGAAGTCTAAAGACTATTTAGAGAATAACCAAGGGTTCTAATTCTTATTTCAGGCCATACAGAGACTGGATTAGCCTACAAATCTCTAAGAGCTAACCAATAAAAGTAAGTGACAAATGTTTTTAAAATAAATTCCCTTAAATCTTTTCAAAGCATGATTTTCTCTATTATGAGTTGCTTTTCTAGGAATTAGGAATTATGTTATGGATGATTTATTTATCATGAGTTTAATGGATTATCTTTTCCAAAGCTTATATCTTAAGCATGAACTTATGATTTAGGATATACTAACATATTTCTAACCATAATGTTTCTATGGAAAGATGTTTTCTATCATACTTTGATATCTATGAAATGTTTACATAATCCTAATGTTGCAAGTATAGTTTTAGAAATCATTGTACCATGCACCCTAATTTAGAGACTTTTGATACTTAAGGAGATGACGTTATTCGGGAAGTATATAGATTGGATATGATATAGGTATTTGGGACCCACCTTGGCACACACATATGTTTTATGCCATGTGTAGGGGTGCGTAGCCTTTTAGGAGCATTTATATGAGCATATATGAGAGTTTTTTTTTATGTTGATTGTATTGAGATTACTCTATATCAACTAAGATTATTGGCGTTGAGCGTATTGAGCTTGCTCTACCTTAACTAAGGTTTAGGGTACAAGTTTTACGAATGATTTACAAGTAATGAATTTTAAGCATATTATTGCATATCTCAAGGTTTTCTAATATCTGTCTTAAAATTATGGAAATGCTTTCTTGCATGTTTTATACACTCTGAGTTTCTGAAATCATGATCTTGATTCCAATTCTTGCTATTTCTTTCAAACATGTTTTCTTTAACTAGTCACTCACTGGACTTCCCAGCTCACGCTTTTCAAATATTTTCTTTTTCAGATAGTGAATGGGTTCCCGATGCCTAGCCTTCTGCAGAAAGTTTACCACATCTCCAGTTATCAGATAGATCAAAGTCCTTATAGGTATTAATTACATACTTTGTGTTTGTCTCAGTGTTTTGTAACATATTAATAGGGGACGAGAGAAACTTTCTTGATATACACTTATGTTTGTGAATATCTATGCATGTCGGGCCCAAGTATGTAAAAGGTTCTAGTTGCCTAAGGGCTTGAGAAATGAGATGAATGCATGTTATAAATATATTATTGCTTATCGGGTCAAACAGGTGAATAGGTTAAACAGGTAGCAAGTGGAAAGTAGATGTCATAGGAGGGTTAACATCATATCATTTTCTAGATTAAGAGGCTAATCTGGGAGGGGTGTATAGAAACTCATTAGAAACTTCTCTCATCATTCATGTAACAAAAAGAATACTAGATTGATCATCATTTTTCTTTCTTTTTTGTTTTTTAGACAAAAAGGAACTTCTCAAGACACACTATCTTCATTTTAACTTGCCTAGATAGGTCACATGAATGTCATTCAACTAGAAGTAGTGTCTTAGTTTAAGTGCTTAAGCTTACCCACTTCCCTAAGCATGCATATAATGGAAAGAGGAGTAATCTTCTTCAAAAATCTTCTTTTGCTTTTTCTTTCATCACTTTTTCACTCTCTTTTTTTTTTTTTTTTTCTTCAATCAAACCAGTGGACATAATAACACAATTTATTGATAATTTTATAACTTATTTCAAGAATTTTCGAGGTGATAACTTGATTAATTCAAATGAAAATGGCCACATGCTCAAATATGCAAGAGACTCCAAGAAGGACTAAAACAAATCTTAACTCTTAAATAGATTATCTTATTTCCACAGCAGATCATCTAACATGCATTTTAGAACACATGTGCAAAGATCTTCTCATCATTTAATGCACAACATCATACCATATTGTTGGTGTTGACAATCAACATATAAAAGCAATTTGAATCTTATGCATTCTAACTACATTAATTTTAGTAAAGAAATAGGCAAGTTCACACTTTGCAGAAAATAGGGTTTAGAAAGATAACCTTTATAGAACTCTTGAAACGCTCCAAATTTCTACAAATTTCTTCTTGTAATCTTGAAGTAGACTACTACAAGAACTTCTCCACTAGATTATTGGTCTTAAATTGGATGGTGGAAACCAAATTGAGATGGACTAGAGGTGAAATTTGGAGTTGGAGAGTGAAAAGTGCAGAAATCTCAAAACCATAATATTTCTTCTCAAATTTGTGAAATTGCATGAAGAATTAATCTGATTAAAACTTATTTTTTATAGAATAACAAAATGCAAGTGAGATTAACCAAAAAATGACACTTAATAATGCACTAAAAAGTTGGATTAGGTGGAAGAAGAATGGAAAATGTGGGGGAAAACCCACTTTCCATTTAAAACAATTAATTTTCTAATTAATTTTAATCAAATTAAATTAATACAACAAATTAATTTTAATTTTTTAAATTCAAAAACTTAATTTAAATAATTAATTAATTACACGATTTATTTAATTAATTTTAAAATAATTTAATATCAAATATTAAATTAATAAAACACTTAATCCATGAATCACTATTCATATATATATAATATTTAAATCAAATTTAAATATTTTCAACTCTCCAATTACGCTTAATTCGATAACTAAATGCTAATTGTATAGCATTTAATAATCTAAACCCTAATCCAAATTTAGACATTTCAAATTCTCTCAATATGCTAGTCTAAGGTTTAATTCATTTACATGTTAGTAGGGGCGCCTCACCTATAGATCATGAGCTCCAACAATTTGAGATTAACGGGCTAAACTCCTTTAACCGAATTAATCGATATTCGTTAACTACCAAAACACTCCACTATGGCTCAATAGTTGTACTTTCCTCAATGTAGATATATTTCTGTCCACTTGATTTAACCATAATCAGTCATTCATTCCTTCACAAGTCATTCATATTAACAGTTGGGTCAAAATCACCTTTTTGCCCCTGTAATACATCTTGCTCCTTAAGGCTCAATCCACTAATGAACACTTGGTTTATGGTCCTACCAATAAACCAAGTCCCTCTTAGTCATAGAGAGGATGGGACCTCTTATTTAAGACTAGGAATCAGTACTTAAGGGAACAACCTATCTACTATCGCTAAAGTGAGTAGGAGCAAATTCCATCTTTGCAAGACTATGTCTCCAACTATCTACCTGGTCTTACCCCTAAAATGGGAGGCTTATCGAGCAACAATGTTGAGCCACTCTCCCCTATGCAAATTAAAGGATAACCCAAAATAAACATGAGTTTACAGTTAGCTCAGGATTAAGATCGAGTTACCTTAGGTCATCAGATTGATATAGTCAAATTTAACAGGAAACGACATTATAAAGAAAAGTGACTATTTCGTGGTCTTGTCTTATGCAAACATCTTTTGCATTGGATGTCTCCACTTGTATGTCTCTACATGAACGATTTCGATATCATATCGTTTGTATCAAATACAAAGCAGGTCGCATCCATAGTGTCTCCATGACAAGGTACCCAACCCTATCCTTGTACTTATATATCATTTTGACTATATACTCAAACTTGATCCTCTTTTATGTCTCCACATAAAATTTAAGCATTCATTTTATAGCCAGGGGTTCATGTTTATTGGATTTAGGCTTTACATGTTCAATAACAATTTTATTGAATAAACCTTAATATTAATTTTATTGCAAAATGGAATATGTTCAAAGATTAAAACTGCGAGTTTTAAGACATACTACCCAACCTATATTCTCTACTCAAAAATAAAAAATAAAAAATAAAAAACAAAAACTATAAAACTTGGATTGCCTCCAAAAAGGATTGAGTTTAACGTCTTCCAACTATTTCAAACTTTGAGTCAAAGAAAAAAGAATATGGAATAGAAATAAAGAATTAAAGAATCAAGAATAAAAGAAAAAAGAAAACTGCATAACAACTATAAAAAAGGGAAAAAAAAAACTAAAAGTTAATACATAAAAGGAAAATATACAACAAAAAGGAAAAAAAACACACAGCTTTCGAACATTAAAAAAAATACATAAAATACAAATAAAATGCATACAACTGTACATGAAAACATATCTACACTCTAGATTAAAATTCATTTTTACCACTCTTCTAAAAAAAACTATTATTACCACTGATACCATGCAAGTGTCCGTATCAAATCTCAAACAGGATGTTGTCCTTAGAGATTGGTGGTAGTGAGTTTTGCTTAACTATTGCTATAGATTTACTAATTTTATTTAGGTAATCAACAAAAAAAATGTTCGTTCTAGAGGTTTAATTAAACAAGAAAACAAATCTAACTGTTTCAATGAAATGATGATTCTAGGATGTTCCATTATGAATTTTCAAACAAATTAACTGTTTAGATCAAATAATCTAGAAGTCTATATTCAAGACAACCTTTTTAAAGCTTAATCCATTCTAACCTAAATATACCAAGTTGAATTTCTTCCTGAAGGTACTAATGCAGTATTATGTCGCTTCAAATTTTAGCCCCTATTATTTTTTAATCATTCACATGTATTATCAAATAATAGTTTAATCAATCAAATCCAACCAAATTTTTCTCTCACAAGCAAAAAAATGCAGCCTAATATACATTTGTTTAATGGCTAGTTAAACAAAAGAAATTTGCATGGAGAAATTAAAATTCAATCACCATAACAAATTATTCAAATGTCAATAATCTATTCAAATTAAATTCATAACATAAACAATACCATACAATTAAGAGGTTTGGCTATGCATGACTATGAAAACAGTAGCTCTAAGACAAAATTTCATCATGGAACACAAGCAGAAAGTATGAATCGATAATTCAATCTCCCTTCAACGTAACCGTATAACGATCTTGATCTCTAGACTCTCATCGTATGTGCTCCAAAACAATCTCCAGCAGTGGCTTTCCTCTTCAGATGGTTGCTCTCTCCTCTAGATCAAAATCCCAATAAAAAACTGATCCTCTGAACAAACGAAATGACGAGGGCTTAAATTAGTTTTGTATCGTAGCATCATGACATTTTTTAGTTGGCCACTATGCTATGCTATTCACTCCGTGTGTGCAAGTTTGGAGTGTCGTTGCGCTCAGCCTCGTGGCACTCTAAAAAACAGTGCTCTCGAGTCTTTGGCGTAACGCAAAGCGCCCCTACGCTCTCCAGCCTTTTTTCCTCATGATTTTTTTCCCTTCTTTTCCCTTCCTCTTTGCTTGGTTGGCCTTATAATCCTTAAATTTGGATTTTTACACCAACTTTATGTTCATTTATGCTCAAATTACTCCTATAGCTCGATTTTCTAAAATTCACTCAATAAACCACATTAAATCACATTAACTAGCAATAATAACTCTAAATTTAAAGGCAATTAAATCACTTTTCAAGTGCTTTTCAACCACCGCAATATAAATTAAATTGAATCGTCAATAACTGTGCTAAAAACTTGTCACGTAATTGTTTCACCATGCAAAGCTAAAAGTATATGGTGTCAAGTCTTAATATAGTTATTGAATTTTGAGTATCGTCTACACGAATAAGTATTGATAAATCTCATTTACGAGTGTTAGTTGACTTTAAATCTATTTTTTTTTTAGAATAGGTGATATTATTATACAACAACAAGGGGGATCCCACAGCCCGGGATCAAGGCATCAAAGCAACAAAGCACAAGCAAAGACAGGACAACAAAACCAAAACAAAGCCAATAGGATAAGATCAGAACAAAACCAACACATAAAAGCAAACTCGCAAACTACCAAGGAGAAAGACAGAGAAAAGGCCCCAAAACCCCATAAACTAGGGCTACAACAAAACAGAGAACAATGTAAAGCTCAAAAAGAAAAAAAAACATTCGTACACACACTAGATAAGACCAAGAAGGTCAACCCACCAGGAAGTAGCACGAGCACGAACCGTACAGACCATAAGGTGAACCAGAGCAGACCCTAACCTCGGTCGACCTCCATGTAGTCGCCGATTACGCTCCTGCCAGATGTAGTATATGGAAGCACACCAGAAAACACGGAACAACTTACTACGCACCCCCTTACCCGATCCCACTCGGCACAACCAACTCAACTCTACATCCCAACCAACCACCCGAGCGTCGAACCCAACTGACGTAACACATTAGACCACACCTCTCTCCCAAACCCATACTCAAAAAATAAATGATCCTGTGACTCTACACCTCCCCCATACAGAAGACACCCCCTCTCTGACAACACACCCCAACTCCTCAACCAATCCCGCGTACCCAACCTATCCCTCACTACTAACCATACACAGAAGGAGTGACGCGGAATACCACCCTTTGCCCATAAAATACCAGCCCAAGACACCCTAGGACGACGAGGACGTATACTCTCCCAAGCACTAGCGATAGAAAACCGACCACTAGCATCCAGCACCCAAACCCAATAATCCTCTCCCCTCACCCTAGGCCCCATTGCCTGGATAAAACCCCAGATCTCAAGCAGCTCCCAAGACACTGTAGGCCACTTCCAACCTCTCTCACCACCCATGAACTTCGACAACCGCACTTCCAAACTACTCCTTGCATCATGAATCACCGTAGACCCGTATGAATCCAAAATCGCGCTCCCCAATAGCCAAAAATCCTACCAGACAAAACAAGATTGTCCATCGCCAATCATCAAACGAACCAAATGCTTGAATCTATCTCTACTTCACAAGATAGCCCTCAAGCACCAAGACCTCCCAACCTCACTCCGAACAGCCCACAACGACCGCCCACGCAAAATATATGCCTCCACCCATGCCACCCATAGTGACCCTGATTTAATTAAGAGAAGCCAGAGCAGCTTCATAATAGCAGCTTGGTTCCAAGAGGCCACATACTTCACACCCAACCCCCCCTCCCCCCTCCCAACAGTAAGCACACCTCATCCCACGCCACCCGTGCACCACCCCAACTCACCACACTACCTTTTCATAAATAACTACATAATAGATGATCAACCTCATGAGTTATACATGCAGGCAACACGAAGATGCTACACCAAAAAACCTGAAAGGACTGTAAAACAGACCTAACAAGCTGCAACCTCCCAGCAAAGGAAAGGGACCTCGCTGCTCAGCTTCTAATACGAACTGTAATCCTCTGTATCAAAGGCGCACAATCCACAGCCCTCAACCAACCCGCCAATAAAGGTAAACCCAGATACCTAACAGGCAACGAACCAAGAGAGACACCCATATACGCAGCTAATTCCTTCGCCTCCCCCGACTCCATACTCGCAACAAACATGGAACTCTTCCCAACATTTGCAACTAACCCAGACAGCTCTGCAAACTCTGTCAATACGTGCCTCACAATCTCCAAAGAATCTCTCTCAGCTGCACAGAAAATCATTAAGTCGTCTACAAAAACTAAATGAGTTAGGCCCAAACGCTCACATCGATCATGGAACCTAAACCATACAGGAGGTTTATTCAACAACCCAGACAAGACCTCCATCACCATCACAAACAAAAAAAGAGACAGCGGATCCCCCTGTCTCAACCCCTTTCTATCAGGAAAAAACCTTCAAGGAAACCATTAATCATCACAGAGAACTTAGGCGAAGTAACACAAGCCCTCACCCAACTCACAAACTGAAGGGGCGTCCTATAGCCAACAACACACCAAACAGAAAATCCCAATTCACCGAATCGTACACCTTCTGAAGGTCAACCTTTAGCATACAACGCGACTTCCCTCTGCCCTTCTTATAGTTCCCCACGAGCTCCTGATACAATAAAATGTTATCAAAAATCGACCTACCCGAAACAAATGCAGACTGATTACCACTGATGAAATTAGGCAACCATAACCGCAATCTCTCAGGTAAGATCCTTGAGATACACTTATACATAACATTGCAATATGAAATAGGACGAAACTCCTCCATACGTTCAGCTCCCCGCCTCTTAGAAATGAAAGTAATAACAGTAGAATTAACTCCACCAGGCATGTAACATGTCTCTAAAAAATTCAGCACAGCATCACAGAAATCATCCCCAACCACACTCCAAGCAGCTCTGTAAAAATCCATCGAAAACCCATCAGGCCCAGAAGCTTTCCCAGACTTCATCGAGAATAAAGCCTTCTGAATCTCCTCCCGACTCACTGGCCGACCAAGTGCCTCCAACCCCTCCTCGGGCCAGCTGAACTGCACAATATCCCCAATTCGGGCAGTAAGATCCCTATACCCCACATGTTGAGCCCCTAAGAAACCCCGAAAAAATTCTACCACCACCCCTGCCACCTTGTCATGCACTGTCTAGCAAGTTTCCCCAGCATCCACGATCGTAAACAAACCACTACAGCTACGACGAGAACGAACACAACAATGGAAAAAACCTATATTGATATCACCTAACTTCAGCCACCTGACCCTGACCTTCTACCGGAGCGACGCCTCCTCCAATCTCGCCACTGACTAAAACACCTCAGTGGCTCGAGCCGCCTCCGCACACACTGACTCTGAATCAGGATTCCTTTCTACCGCAACCTGAGCAGCCTCCATAACCTGCCTAGCCGCATGCACCTCATCAGCTAACACACAAAACGAAATACGAAAAACTTGCTTCACTACCTTCAAATTTCGCACAAAACTAACCATAGGAGACATATCCTCAGACCTTCTTCACACTGATCTGATAGTATCAAGAAAACCTTCTGCCTCCGCCCAATGAGAGAAATAACAAAACATAGGAGGCGGCCTACTCCTCGTCTCCCCTGTAGAAACCAAAAGAGAGCTATGATCAGAAATCCCCCACTGACCAACCCTAAACTTCGAATATGGAAAAGCTACCTTCCACGCCTCATTGAACAAGCATCGATCCAAACGGTGCAAGATACCATTCCCCTGAAGTTTACTAGTCCAGGTAAACCAGTTACCTGTCACACCCAACTCAACCAGATCCGCCTCCAATAACATCCCATCAAACTTCTCCATCTCCCTCAAGCTAGGGCAACCACCAAAATCCTCTGAGCTACTACAAATAACATTAAAATCCCCCAAAATAACTCTATGAAGCTGTCACGAGGAACACAAATCAATCAATTGAAACCACAAGTTCCTCCTCTCGCTCATGTGATTAGAGGCATACACAACATCAATATGTACTCTAGCACTAGATACAATATCTACTAAGGTTCTGGAAATAAAATGATCCCCACTAACATCAATGGAAAAATCATAGACATTTTTCTTCCACATCACCTAGATCCTCCCAACTCCCTGCACAATATAGCTACACACACAACTCCAAGCATCACCAAACCTACCCATCACCATACCAAAATTCTCACGACGAACCCTCGTCTCAAGCAAACAACAGAAGTAACAGATGAGGAAGCTAGAAAGTCTGCCACCACCCTACACTTGACAGGGTCATTCAACCCCCTAACATTCCAAGAATACCAAATTATGAATCTTGCAAGAGATCACATCTACCACTTTCACTAGGCCTTTGCCCAAACTCCCGAACATCTCATCCATAACAAACAATGGATCAGGATCTTCCTGCACTAGTGCCAATGCCAACGAGTCTCCCCCTTATCACCCAAAACATCAAACTGGTTACGATCATCAACATGCTTTACAAACCCCGTTATTCCAGGGGACCCATAAACTACTCTACACTTCAATCTAAATTCATTGTTTAGAAAAACATTTATTTATTGTTATATTTCATGATAAAATGTAGTTTTTAAAGTGAAATCAAGCTAAGCGCATGTTGAGATCATGCTTTGGACGAAAAGAGTAAATAAGTGTAAAAGAAATCAATTTTGGTAAGGCTTTGTTAAGTTTTGAATGTTTTGTCCAAAAGGTGGAAAATGACCTAAATACTACCTGTTTTTGGTCGCATTGTGAAAGCAACTAGAGAAATGCTACCAGAAATGCAACAACATTTTAAAGCACGGTATAGTAGAAGAACACGACCACATTGTAGCTACAATTCAAGCCTAAAGGTGGAATACACTAGAAGTAAAAATGCGATCAAGATGCAGCCGCATCTGGACATTTTCGACAGAAATCCCAAAAAGCACTAATTTGAAAGCTTATCAAAGATTCTTTTCATCAAATCTCCTCAAATCTAGGGATATTGTTTGGCTGTACTTTCTCACACTAATCTCAACAGAAATCTTAAATGAGGAGGTCTTTGAAAGGCGGCCAGAACTCTCTTTGTTGGGTTTTATGCTCTAAAGATTATAGTTTTGTAATAAAAGATTTATTGATATTTAATAAATAACAAAATACAATGCAGTAAAATTCCAAAATTGTTATATGTAATCTTGGATAGTATGTGATAGACATACAGGTGGATCATGTTCAAGTAATAACCTAACGAGTCTATAGTATATAGATAAGGTTGGACACTTTATCAACCATTCATGTTGAGACATATGAGTGAGGTTATCATATTCAAAGAGTTTGTATAAGACTGGACCGCGAAATATTTAATCTCTCCCTATAAATCCATTGATTGAAGAGATTAATATTTCATAGGATGAACATATGTGACTCAATTTTAATCATAAGTGAGTTATGAACCCTACCTATGAGGGCTCATCCTTTAATTTCCATGGGTGAGAATAGCTTGAGTCACGGACTCAAAATGCTTATCATTTTGGGAACTTGACTAAATAGGGACTTGTGAATGTAATTTCACAAAATAGAATTTAGTCCTTCCCATATAGGGAAAGTAAATGAGTAATTCCCTTAAATGTTGATTTCAGGATTTGAACAATGGAGTCCCACCCTCTCACTAGCTCGGGAGGGACTTGGCTTACGGTTGAACCATAAACAAATTGTTCACTAGAGGATAGGTTGTATTTAAGGAGATAAAGATATTATAGGGGTAAAACGAACTTTAACCTAGCTATAGTTACGAACAAACTCGTGAAGGATCGACTTACATGTAATGGTTATATCTATGAATGCAACTTTCCTTACAGTGCATAAGAGTGTAAATATAGATCTATAGTGGTTTACACTATACTTAATGGATGAAGATTAATTAATTAACGAGTTCAATTTATTCATTTTATATCATTGGAATTTATTCATTTTATATCATTGGAATTTATTCATTTTATATCATTGGAGCTTATAATCTGTAGGTCCATAAGGTCCTATTCCTAACTTACAACGCACTACAAGAAATACCTCTTTTAATAGAATTTGAGGATAGCCTTTTTTAGATAGGGCTATGAAAAATGGAGGAAAAAATCGGAAACCAAAATTCATTTGGCTGCCTAAAAAATTACACAACTAAAATCAACTAAAATCTCCTTGACACGCTTTATTCTAATACTTTTCTCTATCTTCCTCTCTTTCACAAAGTTCTTCACTTATTCCTTCACAAATCGTTCTCTTCCTCTTCTCCTTTTCAAATCACTCTCTTCCCCTTCACAGACTTCCTTCGATCTTTCCAACATCTGCATATGCATCGTTCCAACATCTCCATCGCATTATGTTACATCATTTCTCCATATTCATTCACAACATCTTCTCCTCCTTATGCATTTGAGCAATAATCCATCTCCAGCTTCTTCTCCATCGTTACTCACTTAGTAAATTTCTTACTCTTTCATAAATCTCCCTTGTTTTCTTTGATTTTCGTCAATCTAAACTTAAAACCTTTATTATTTTTTTTTTTTAGCTACAACTTTGTTTTTGCCGAAATTACCTTCTAGGATTTTTTCTCTTCTTTTCTCTTTTGTTCCATTTGAAAGTAATCGTGGTTTAATTTCCATAAACCAATATTCAATGAATTCATCGGAAGAAAGGTCAGAAGATTATATCAGAGACATCAAGAGAGGAAGAGCTGTAATTCAATTTGTTGGAATTAATTTGTAGAAAAACAATACTCAATATATCTTGTTTTCTTTGTTTGATTTTTGCTTTTTTCACACACACCCCCTCACTTTACAAATGGTTGAAACCAAGAAAGAGAGAGAAACAACATTGAATTTCATCACAATCCAATTTTGACCTTCCTTCTTCTTTGTTTTTCAATTAATTCTTGGTAAATTGATTTCCTTTTTTCTGTTCTTCAGATTTTCCTTTTCTTTTCTTGTTTGAATGAGATCATATCCCACGATAGATGAGACATTTTTTGGGATTTTATTTAAATTTAAGAATTTAAGGTTTCCTCATGTTGCTCAATTTTTAGAATTTGGGTCTTTTTATTAGGTTCTTTTGATTATTTTTGGCATTCAATTTCATAACTGATAACAAAATTGAGTTTGTGCTGCTGTAGGTTGGGTGGAAATTTCTATTTTCTTGCTTTCCTCCGTTTTTTTGCTTTTTCTCTATTGTAATATTTCTAATTACATTTTCCATTTTCCATTTTTGCTTTTATTTTTTTTACTTCTGTAATGTCATTTTATTCTCTATAAGTATGAAAAAAAATTGTATCATAATTCTATCGAGTTGTAGGTTATGTTGTATTCACTTCATGGTGCAAGAAGTTTCTTGATGTCCCAAATTTAATTATATAGAAAATAATAATTTCAACTCCCACACATATGTAATAGGAAATTTTATTATCTTTTTATTTGTTGCACTTGATGATCTGTGTTCAAGATGATTTCGTGGGTATTGTCTTCATTTTTTGTTGAATAGGATTGCAAGGTTTAAAAATTGTTTGTTGTTCCAAGTTACTTTTAAGAGTAAAGTATTTCGCCCAAATATCAATAGTAAAAGAAGCCTTTGTCTTTCCATTCTTAAAAAATAATGGAGCCCAACATTTATGTTTTTGAAGGTTGGGTTTTGACATATCTGTAATTAAAGTTTAATTTTGAGCCTATTGTGTTTGACTAAAGTTTGGTTTATATCTCTTTGTGTGATTAAATTGTTGTTTTGAGTCCATTTTGAGTCCATTGTGCATTCAAGTGTCATTTAGGTATATTTTCAAAAGTTAAATAAATTTGGTTAAGTTTAATGATCTTTATTATTTTGAGTGTAAAGTAGGATTACTTTGAGGGTAAAATAAGATTACTTTGAATATATAAGGGTTTTGCTTGCTTTTCTAACTTTTGAATGCAAATATCCAATAATAGGGTAATAAGCTTGGAAAGGCCCATACTCTTCCTTGCAAAGGACACTTGAAAGTGGGGCTTGTCACCATCCATATGGTTCCTACTTCTTATGGTGCTAGTATTGTTGCTTTAGTTCTTACTTCAATATTTACACTATCGTTGAAAGAGTGTATGATGTATCTCTTTTTTTATTATTTAACTTGGTTGTTAGTTGTTATCTTTGTACTTGTTTATGACTTTGAAGCTCAAGTCTTTTTTATTTTGGCTATTGTGCAGTAACTTTTAGTTTCTTTATTCTTTCAAATTATCGTTATTGTGCTTTCATCATCGAACATAAGCTAGCTGTTGGCACTCTTAGATAAAACTAGAGAAGTTTTCAGAAACATTGTTTTGTTAACTTGTCTAAATTGACGCCTTTACTTTTATTTTCCATTAGTTTCTAAAAATCACAAAAATTAATGCATATGGATGTCCAAAGTTATCGAATTAGGAAGAATGAACATTATTCTTTGTGTTACAGCATGATTGTTCCAATTTTCTTGTTATTGTTCACAAATTTTCCTAGCTTCATTGTTGGTTTTGAAACATTAAAAGATAATTCTTTTTATATAAGTCTACATAGAGGGGGCTATTGGTTATTCTCATTGAAATTGAGTTTTTTTGTCCATGAACATTATAGAGTTGGAAAGTTGTTTTGTCTATGAATGGTTTTGTTTTCTGTTTTTGTTTTTGTTTTTTTTTTTTTTTTTTTGTGTTTTTGCTTTCCTTATGGATTATTTGGGTACAAGGATCTGAATCTATTATTTTTGTTGGAAGGTTTTAATGGTTGTAGTTTTCTTCCGGTAAAATACTAGAGGCCTGAAAACAAAGCACCTCTTAATCATTAAATATAAGTTCTTATATTTTGTGATATCTTTTAAGCTTATTTTTAATTTCAATTTATTCACATATTTGTTAGTATGTTCTCATATTTTGAACATTTTTTCGGTGTGTGTGAAAATGATTAGAGAGAAATAGTTTAGAGAGGAATAAATTGTAATGAAACCTTGAGAAAACAGAAAAATAAAAATTATATATACCATGTAAAGTAGATGTAGGCTTCAATTACCAAACTACTATAATCCTTTTTGTTCTTCTTGTTCTTCTTGCTTCTCTACTTCTTCATAGGATTATTTGGTATTACTAGTCTAGATTAGGAATACTAAGAAAAATTGTCGATTTTGATTTTTGTCTCGTGAAGTAATTTCACGAGATGTCTCATGAAATTTGTATCATGAAGTTTCTTCACGAGATAAAGACAGAAATCGACCCTTTTAATTCAATTATTAAGGACAACGTATCCCCTGTAAAGCCAATCTCAATAATGGTATGACATTGTTTATTGTTATACAATAATTTATGGACTTTTTCATTATTTGTAGACTTCTTTCCTTGAACAATTTTAACCATTTTTAATAAATAAGAAATACTAAGATGTTGCTTGGGTAATATGCAGCTTGTGGTGTCAAATTGAATTAAGAATATGATAGGAGTTTCTATCTTTTATTTATGAATCAATTATACTATTGTATGAAGTTAGTTGTTTGTCTGGAAGAAGTTTGTGGTGTTGTTGTTTCTAGTATTCATTTTTTATATACTTATTCCACTACATCTGAAATGACATGTATTGAAGAAGTTTTGGGTAGTACAGTTGCATGGTCATTTGATAAAGTGATTATTGGTATGTTATTTTATAAGCTTATTTATCTACATTTATTAAAGATTTTCTATATTTGCTTAATATACACTATTATTGGTGTGTACAAAATCATACCTTGATATAGATTTTATAAATTTATGTAGGTGAAAGAAATGATGTCTTACCAGAGAAAAAGAGAACCAACGATGATAACTCAACTACGTAATAATATAATCTTGAATACTTAGTGACTTTTGTATTTTGAGGGCTAACCAATGTTGTTGGTACATTCACTAACTACTTTTTCTAGCTTGTATCATTTAAATGACAACTTTATTCTAGGAAATTATTGAATACTTTATTTTGTAATGTTAATAGATTATGAATGGAAGGTATTAGTATTTATTGTGCTATGAAGTATTTTATGTGTGTAGATTTTAACTAAAATTGAGTACTTGAACTAAAAGTTATCAAAATCTAATTAATTCAAAAAATATCTTGAGAAAAAAATTACCTCTTTTATAACCGTGAGTTAAAGCTATAGAAAGATTTATATAACAAAAACGAAAGACTCTCAAAAGGTTATTATAATAATTATAATAATTGCAAACGACTAAATAACATTAATATAGCATACAACTAAAGCTATAAATACTATATTATAGCATTGAAAAAATGTTATTATATGTTAAAGATAGCACATTATTTTAGCTATATAAACATATTATAGCTTTAATAAAAAACGCTATCAAATGTTTTTATAGCAACATATATAAGTGATATCTTCATAATCTATAATAGTATCCATTATAGCTTTAGAAAAAGCTTAAAACATTCCAGATTTTTAATAACATAGGTTGTCAAAACTTTTGAAAAAAGCTATAAAATGCCTATTATAACTTTTTTTGTTAGCTATTCTAAATGTCATTTCTTGTAGTGACGGACCAACATAGATCACAGGTATTTATTTCCTTTTTATCTATATTTTTTATATATCTTTTATAATTATTTATTTTTTTTATTTATATTTATTTTCTTTATTATTTTATATCTATATGTTAATTTAATTTTAAATTTTGAATTTTGAATTTTTAAATATTTAAATTTATATATTATTTTGGTTTTCAAATTTCAAAATTGAATAAGGTTGTTTTCAAATATAGGGAAATGAACCAAAATATTTAAAAATATAGTAAATTTATTTTGAATTTTGAATTTTCAAATATTTAGATTTATATATTATTTCAAATTTAAAATTTTTAATAGGAAAAATCAACCAAAATATTTACAAATATAAAAAAATTTCACTGTCCATCACGGTCTATCATAGATTGACTGTGATATTTTGCTATTATTTGTAAATATTTTCAATAGTTTTGTCATTTAAAATAATTTTCCTTTTCAATATGTATATATAAATATTTTTTGAATTTTAAATTTTAAATTTTGCAATATGCATTTTTATATATATTTTATTTTTCTTACATATGAAACCAATTATAATTTTACAATAATATAAATTTGGTTTAATAAGATATTCATTTAGGTTCATTTTAATATTTTTGCAATTACGACATTTACATAATAATATAATTGAGTTAGATTTGAGTTTACATCATTTAAAATTTAAAACAAATGACTTGAGCGACAAATAATATTGTAAATCAAATTTTAGCAACATATGAATAATAGAAACAATTCTATTATCATTATTAATCTTACATCAGGACTTATGTGTATTCGATAGTTTAAATATTTGATAATTTTTTTTATATT
This sequence comes from Benincasa hispida, assembly GCF_027475165.1. NCBI lineage: Eukaryota > Viridiplantae > Streptophyta > Magnoliopsida > Cucurbitales > Cucurbitaceae > Benincasa > Benincasa hispida. Next base: position 29,089,901 of record NC_143485.1, read on the forward strand.
TTAATGTATGCTATATATCTTTTTATTTTATATAATTAGATTGTATTTAAACTATAAAATATGGAAAAAGTGTAAGGAGAAAAAATACAAAAAACAAGAAATTGTTATCAAACAAGTTTCTGTTCTTGTTTCTTTATTTCAGGAAATATGAAATAAGAATAGTTATTAAACATATTCTTATTTCTTGTTCTAAAAGAAAAAGTAAACAGAAGACAAGAAACAGAAAACAGAAAATAGAAAACATGAAATAGAAAATAGGAAACGAAAACGTTATCGAACAAGACCTAAACAATCAGCACTTGGCCAAAATATTGAAAACATTGAGAATAAGAAACGTGAATATTTAATTACAATTAAATTCATTATTATATCATAAAATATAGTCCCAAACAAAAACATACAAGAAATCATCTACTCTGTAAAGTCTCAAAATCAATCACAAATAAACATCTATATAAAGTCCTAATGCAAAGATTACAAAATAAATGAAATAAAAGGAAAAACTCTTGAAGGTGGGTGCCACACTTGTTTATGACGTGAATCCATCATCTTGAACCTCGAATTTCTTCGTTGGTTTCCAACTCTAAGAAAAGAATGTAAAAATCGAACAAGGTCTTTTTATCATTTCCAATTGGCCTCCTAAAAGTCGACGGAGAAAAAGAAGATGTATAGAGAAGTCTTCGACAACGTCGAGATTCTAGAGGTAATATCATAAAGCTATTCACAATTTCTTAATTATACTTTGAAAAGCACACGAATACTTCATACCTCTTTTTCTATCCAATTTTGTAGCGTTGAGATGCTATACCTCCTCGGATGTGATGGCTTAAGCTAATAATCTATAGATCTTTTCTTTACTCCAAATCGCTCATTTTTTTTTCTACTTCTAATATCTTCATTTTTTTTCTTCCCATTTATCAATAGTGCTTCAAATGCTCATATCTTGAAATATGTGTTAATAAACTCTTGAAAGTACCGAATTAAAAGCTAGCTAAAATCTAAGCCTAAAAACAACAGATTTTGTGCCCTATCACTCCTAAAATTTGTATTCCATCAACTTTTCTATTTAGTATTAACGGAAAAGTGACGTGATATTTCTTTTTTAAAGTGACATGACATTTATTCTTTATTTTTTTTTTTTTATATATATATATATATATATATATTTCTTATTTGTAGTTATTAATAATTTAAAATTCGATTATTAATTTTTTTTTTTCTTTCTTTTATCTCTTTTCTAGCCCATAAATTTTAAATTTTATTCTATTTTGATCCTCAACTTTTAAAAGCATCTATTCCAATTCTTCATTTTTAAAAAATGCTTATTTTGGTCAGTGCTATTAAGATTCTATAAACTCTTATATAGAATGGTGATAGAATGACTTGTAATTTTAGATGACTAAGCTGTCAAATAAGTTAACCAAAACTAAAAAATTTAGAGTTTCAATTATGAATTAGGCGGTAAAATGATCTACTATAGCAGAATAAAAGTCATTTTGTGTTCAAAATTTTGATACGTTCATTATTGATATTTTACTTCACGTTTATCCGGCTCTTTTTCCCCTTCCAACAATCAAACAAATAAATCGTTTCAGATTTAGATTCAATTTATTTATTTTTGAAATTGTAGGGAAGAAGAAGAGGAAAAAGAAAAGGTAAATAGAAGAGGACAAAAGGGAAGAAGAGGAGGAAAAGAAAAAATGAAAATGAAAGAATGAAAGAGAAATATATTTAAAAAAAAAATGAGGGAAAGAACAAAAATGCAATCAATGGCGGCGGTTTGGCTTTCATTAATGGTGAAGGAAGACGATGGAAAGAGGAGTAGGACAAATACAAGGATAGAGAAAAATAGAAAGAAAAAAAATTAGATTTATTTGTTATCTATTTTTAACAATAATTTAAAAAATTAAGTAAAAATTTAAAAACTAAAAAAAATACTTTTTAATTTTTCTTTTTAGAATTTGGCTAAGAATTTATCAATTTTACTTTAAAAAGATACAAACCAGAATAAAAAATGATGAAAAAATAGACTTAATTTAAAAAAACCAAAAATCAAAAATAAAAATACAAAAACTCCGTTTGATAACCATTTAGTTTTTTAGTTTTTGTTTTTAAAACTTAAGTTTATGGACACTACTTCCGCCTCCAATTTTTTCATTTGTTTTCTATTTGTTATCAATGGTTTAAAAAATCAAGTCAAATTTTGAAAATTAAAAAAATAAAATTTAATTTTTTTTTTTTTTTTTTTTTTTTTTTAGAATTTGACTAAAAATTTAATTATTGTACTCAAGAAATATACAAATCATAGTAAAAAATCGAGAGAAAATAAATTTAATTTTCAAAAACAAAATTATTATAAAATTAAACCAAAATAATTATAGAAGAGGCTTTTTTTTAGTTTTCAAAATTTGGATTGATTTTTAAAATTAAAAAATCAAATTGTTATCGAATCAGATTTAATAATCAATAATTATTAAGGCGGCAGCAGCATCCTTCCATCATCCTTATTTTATTTTAGTGATGATTATTTTAAATTTCAAATACCAAAAGATAATAATAATAAAAATAAAATAAAGGATAACAAACAGCAAATGCAAAAAAAATAAAGAATCAAACATAAAGGAAGAGGAGAGAAAAAAAGGTAAAATAAAGGTGATCAACTCTTACTTTGATTTCTAAATGCTTGGCTATTGCTATATATATATATATATATATATATATACTGCTGTTGCTCAAATCCACAATTCATCTTCTAAATCACAGTTTCACGTTTCCAAGGTTGTCCCTAACTTTCTGATTATTCTGTTTTCTCTGTGTTTTCAATTCCTCATGTTTCTAAGTTTGTCATTTGAATTGATTTCTGTTCTTTCATTGATCGAGATGGTCGATTTTACTTTGATTTCCGCTTCCTAATTTGATCATCCCTTATTTTCTTTTGTGTTGGATCCGGAATGAGATCGTTGAATTCAGTAAAAGAAAAGAGGAGATGGATTTGAATTTGTTTAATGAAATGGGAATTCTGATTTGCCCTTGAACTCACTTCTAGTGAAGTGTGATTTTGTGTCTATGTTTATGAGATTTCTGTGGCTTTTGTTGAATTAAAACTAGTCTTCTGCTTGCATCATAGAGTGCTCCATCACCACATTGTTGCATCGGAGATGTCTTACCCATCCCGAAATGGTTGGGTCCTAACGCGATTTTCACTTTTAATCACTTTGATTCAAATAAACGATGGTTGATTGTAAGAAAATCGTGATTGAAATGAATATCGTGTTAGGGTCCAATTGAAGAGTGATTTTGTCTCTATGTTTATGCATTTTAAGTTTGATTCTCTCTGTTTACAAATATAATTATGGAGCATTTTTCCAGGCTTTGCTGCAAAATGGCACGCTCAGCGCTCGATGAAATGTCTTCAACAGGTGCTTTTGTAAGAACAGCTTCGACGTTTCGCAATTTGATTTCACGAGATAAATCCTCCGAATTTCCACCAGAATCAGATAGATATCATCTCTACGTATCATATGCTTGTCCTTGGGCCTCCAGATGCCTTGCATATTTGAAAATCAAAGGACTCGATAAAGCGATCAGTTTCACGGTACATTTCTTGTTTAATAGCTGAATGAATCCATGATCATTTTACTGAAAACCAATATCTTCTTTGCATCAAACTGTGTTTCTCAGTCAGTCAAACCAATTTGGGAAAGAACCAAGGACTCTGATGATCATATGGGATGGGTTTTTCCTACTTCTGATACAGAGGAGCCTGGTGCTGAACCTGACCCTTTGAATGGAGTTAGAAGTATTAGAGAACTCTATGAACTTGCTAGTACAAATTACAGTGGAAAGTATACAGTTCCAGTAAGTTTCAACCATCGTTGTGTTCTTAATTTGAGCTTCTAAGTAGATGTTTATCATGTTATGCAGTCTTCTCAATGTCTTCCTCATGACAGGTTCTATGGGACAAGAAACTCAAAACAATCGTTAACAATGAGAGCTCAGAGATAATTCGCATGCTTAATACTGAATTCAATGATATAGCTGAGAATCCAACTCTGGATCTCTATCCCACTCACTTGCAAGCACACATTGATGAGACTAATGATTGGATATACAATGGCATTAGCAATGGTGTTTATAAATGTGGTTTTGCAAGGAAACAACAGCCTTATGACGAGGTAAGCATTCAGTTTAGAAGCTAACAATTTAGAGTTCTAAAAATAAATTTTGATTGTGTGTATGCGAATACAAACTGTTTCAGTTATGTCATTATAGGATTGTTCTGGTTCAAATAAGTTGAATTTTTAAGGTCTATGATTTCTCTTCAATTCCAACACGAATTTATTAGCTTATGATAATTACTAAATTGTCGCTTTTACATATTTTCTTACACAAACATTTCTAACAATTTGTTGATTCAAGTATTATTTTGGTTATACAGATTTGAATTCATCACCTCTATTTAATCCTTACCATAAAAAATTACTTAATTAGCGATTAGTTTGGATCAGAAATGTTTCCTTATTCAATGCAACCCAACTGATGAACACTTGATCTGAAAAACTATAAACTTAGTCTATTACCTGAAGTATGAACCATCCTTCTACAGGCTGTGAAAGAATTGTATGAAGCTCTGGACCGATGTGAGGAAATACTTTCCAAGCAACGTTACCTCTGTGGGAACACACTGTCTGAAGCAGACATTCGGCTGTTCGTCACCATTATAAGATTCGACGAGGTACCAATATCAACTGATCCTCTAAAAAATGTGCTTCTCTTTCTCCATTTGATCATTATTTTGTTTTCCAAGTTCAGGTTTATGCAGTTCACTTCAAATGCAACAAGAAACTCATACGAGAGTATCCAAATCTGTTCAATTACACCAAAGATATATACCAAACTAATGGGGTAGGCAGCTCTGTTAATATGGAACACATAAAGAAGCATTATTATGGAAGCCATCCTACAATCAATCCATTTGGAATCATTCCTCTTGGCCCCAATATTGATTACTCTTCTCCTCATGATAGAGATAGATTTTCCTCATAGTTTTGCATTATATTCTGTCACTGCAAGGACTTCTGTGTTTGTGTTTGTGTTTTACATATTATACTTCAGCTTCTTGTGATAGAGATAAAAGACAGATTCTCTCGAGAGTTTTGCATTAGCAGCCAAGGCATGAAGGGAATAGAAATGCTTTAACTGCTGAGTTTTGCACTTTTCTTTAGAGTTCTGTATAGCAGAAGTGCTTTATTGTGCTTGTGTTTGTTACCTTGTAGTTCTCTTTGGATGTCCAGCTTGTTAAAATTTCAATAAAATTATATTTGAATAATTGTTGTTAATTTTCTTTTCTTTTTTGGACATATCATTATAATTGACCTGTTTGGTTTTTAGATATGTAGTGATGTTCTTGGATTGAAAGACATTTTTGGTTTGTCTGGAAGTAATTATTTAATCCTTAAAAAATTATTTGGTAACAATTTTATCTATGTGTTTTTTAGTTTCTGACAATTTAATATCTGAATCGTGAGAATTCAAAAAAATCAATCTTTTCGTCACGTACTTCAGCTGAAAACATATTTCTATTCATCATTTGAAATATGTTTTTTATTCTTCCTATCTTAAGAGATTCCTAATTCAAAAAATTATTTTGTAATAATTTTGTCCATGTATTTTTTAGTTTCTAACAATTTAATGTAATAATTTGGTTCTACTTTAAAATTTTCATTTTTACTCTACCGTACTGTGTGTGTGTGTATATATATATATATTATATATATGTTTTTTTAATCAAAATTAAACCTTGATTTTTATTATTTAGTGATTAGGTTTTGTAGCTTATAAAAGTATTGCATTACTAATTAGTTTATTGATCAACACGTAATAAATCTTATTAAATCTTAAGATAGAATATATTTTTTGTTCTTGAGGTTAGGAGTTCGTGCTTATTTAGTTCTTAAGATTTCCAAAAAGACATTTTAGTTATTAAGATTTGGAAAATAGTTCAAAATGGCTCTAAAGTTGACGCGGAAATGACAAAATGAATATACAAGACTCGTGTAATATTCATTTTCTAAATGAAGGGTTTGTAAATAATAAAATTTTATTGATTTATTTGTTGTGAGGTGGACTTTCATTCTACTCCCTCCTCTCTTCCTTTTCTTCTTCCTCTCTCATTTTCATCTTCCCACAAAAGCTCACCACCATCAACACGCCATTGTCTCTACCACGATGTTGTCGTTATCTGTGTTGCCTAAATTTGAAAAAAAAAGGGAAAAAAACATTATCGATGATATTTGGATCTTTATTGTTCTAGATCTACAAAGTAATAGAATTGGTGTGTTTTGAATTTGAATTAGACACCCAAATTCGTGTGTTATCTCTAACACAATGTCGTGCACACTACTATATGGAAAAAAAAAGAAAAAAACAAATTTGTATCTTCATTGTTCTAGATCTACAAAATAATAGAGTTAATGTGTTTTGAATTTGAATTTGACGTCCAAATTCATGTTTCAGTGTTCCTTGCCCTATAATATATAAATCTACAGTTTTTTTTTTTATTAACTATAGATCTTGATATGATGTCATCTAATAGTAGCGATAAACATAAGCAATGATAAAAGCATGCAAGTCATTTCTTTGTGTCATAGTTCTTCACTACTACAAATTTGACCTTTGTTAACACTAAAAAATCGACTATCACTATAGTAAATAATTTTTTAACATCAACAATGCTAATGTCAATTTCTAAAAATATCAAATTTTTAGGTTTTACTTGATAACCGGAATACATCAATTATAAGTCTTTGTTGATGTTTTTTGGTCGTGAACAAATGTAATGTTGATGTTTTGTGATTGCCAACTATTTTGAAATACCAACATCTTCACCTATTTGTTGACACTTTCTGGCTGTTAACAAAGGTATTATTGAGTTTTTTCTTAGCAGAGAGATTTTTTTTTTCTTGAGAATCCTTCTTGAAACTATTTATCTTCATCTGGCCAATTGAGAATCATTCAAAGGGGTAAAATGTGTTGATCGATTTAAGGAAAACAAGTGTAAACTTAGTTTGTTAGTTTGTTAGGTTGGAACAATTTATCTCCACCTAGCCAATTGAGAATGAATGCTAGCATGTAAAATCACTCGAATGGATTGAATGTGTCGATTTACTTGAGGAAACAATAGTGAACTTAGTCTAGTAGGTTGTCTAAATGAATGAGCCAACCAATTGTAAGCCAAAAAGGGAAATAGGGTTTGACATGGAAAATTAGCACATAGGAATATAACAAATTTTGTACAGAGTACAAGGCAGTAGGATTCCTTGCCTAGACTTGTTAGTTGTTACTTGAGGATAAGAGTAAATCTGGTTAACATATTCAAAAGATGAAAGTCTATGTCTATTCTCTAAGTGATAATCTACACCCTCATTAATCTCTGAAGCATTACTCAAATTTAAACGTTATTTTTGTTGGGTTGTATGTCATGATTAACATATTCTATTATCAATAAAGATGTTATTAACATTTATTCAATAACACACTTGTAAAATTTAAATCCAATAAACTAAAGATTCATGGCTATTATATGAATACATAAACTTTATGTGGAGACATAAGAGTGAATCAAGTTTAGTAAATGGCTAATACGGTCCATAGTATTGAATAAGATTGATACCTTATTCTGGTAACACTATCGAATGTAACTCATTCTGTAATTGTTACAGATATTGTAAAATGCTATAAACGAAATGATCTTGATTCGTTCATGTATTGACATGAGAAGTGGGGACGTCCTATGCAATGAGTTTTCATAAGATCGGACCAAGAACTAAGTCACTTTTACTTTATAACGTTGTTTACGGTTTAAGACTAATTATTTCAAAGTGATGACCTAGGTAACTTGACCTTAATCCTGGGTTAACTATGAACAAAGCGATGACCTAGGTAACTTGACCTTAATCCTGGATTAACTATGAACTCCTGTTTATTCGGGATTATCCCGACTCAATAAGCCTCCCATTTTAGGGATAAGACCGGGTAGATAGCACACATTTTTAGGGATAGTAGAGATATATTTAACCTAATGTTTAATTGTGAATTAAACATAAAGAGAGAGAAAATAAGAGATATTTAAATAAGATTTAAATATCAAGATTATGAATAGAGATGCATATAAATTGGGATTAGTGTTAGATTTAATATTAAATTAAATTAATTAAATTGTTTAATTAATTATTTAATATTATCTTAATTTTTCAAATTGATTATTAGAATTAATTTTGAAATTAAATGAAATTGGTCAAAATTACATTAAAAGTCAAATTGTTGACTAGGTAAAAAATGCAATGAAGTCAAATTGTTGACTTTTAACTTTTGAACGTCAAAAAGTCAAATTCGTTGACTTTGGACTTTGAGAATCAAACTTTGACCAAGTTCGTGGAAGATCCAACATTTGTGACAGGAAATGCCAAGTGTTCTCTTCATTTGAAGACACCTGTCCCACTAAATCCCACTTTGAGTTAATGGATTTTTTAGGGTCATAATCTCATCAAACTCAAAGTTACATGTTTGCATATAATAGTTTATGTATTTGAAGAACTGTTGGCCATAGTGGAATTGAATGGAATTATGTGATAATCTCATTACAATTTTCTCTCAAAATTTTAGCTTTTTCCTCTCCAAATTATCCACTCACTGGATCCCACCATCCCATTTTAAGGATGGAGAATAGTTGGGAAGACTCTCGTGGTGGTCTACAAATCGTTCATGAGAAGATTAGAACTGATTTGGAGAGATTCAAAGACTACAAAAGTTGTATTCTTTTCCCCATTTTTCTCGTTTTATTGCATGCATGCTTATCTTTGTAATTAATCTAATTATAGTACTTTAGATCCGTGCTGCACATGTGTTCATCCCATCAATTTTGATATCTTCTTCATTTTCTAAAGAGAAAAAGATGGTCAAAATCACATCACAATTTGTTTCCCTAGTTAACTTGAATGGCGTCCTTGTGCAATTTGCTAAATGCAAATTGTTTTTAGATTACAAAAGTTGTTGACCTCCTTGCTTTGCTTCTCTCACCAAGTATTACTTGCTTGCGTATTATAGTCTACACTTGGGCTGATGCATTAGGTGATAACATGTCATTGTGTCACTAAGATAGACAACTGTTGTGGTTTGAATAGAATTTAGTAGATTTAAGGCACAAAATGTCATTCCCCAATATTTTTCTCAGTTTCTAGATAGCTGTCAATTACCGTAAATATATTTTTTTCTTGTTAGTATAATGATGTTATTGACGTTTTTTACCAATCAACTATATGTATTTCGAAAATAAATCTGCAACCTATAATCACCCCAACCATGCTTAAAACCCAAAACTTCCAATATGATAACTAGATATACCTAATAGTTTCCAACCTATAGTTTAGGTAAAACTAACAAATGTCCCAAATTTAACAAACAAATAGTTGCAAAACCAACTGGAAATTTTCATATCGAATCACTTATACAAAAGTAGCAAGCACTTGCAAACCAACAACTACACAACTAATAATGCGAGAGTTTCGAGTCACCATTCAAACAAGTAACATAAGTATCACCTTCCCACATAATTAACGATTCTCATATTAAATCACTTATATAAAAGTAGTTATCAGTTGTAGACAACTACACAATTAATAATATATATATCATCTTCTTTCTATTCAACATCCAGAATCATAGATCAACAAACTGCCACTAAACAGAACCATACAAAATAATGACCTAAAAGACTTTCATTAGCCAATAAGCAAAAGTATTTTTCTACAAAGGGTACTAACCACTGAGCAGATGTCAAGATTAAGTTAGTAATAATCAAATTAATAATCCGAGAGATTAATTAGCCAAGTAACCGTTACTGAACTATTTTTCTATATAATTAAGAGGACTCGAGACATTTGAGGGACGTTGAAGATACCCCAAGTCCTCCATTTCTCTTAGCTCTCTAAATTACTAGAGACTTGATCACTGAAGTGTCAACGGCTAAGTACCACACCAGTATGGGATTTTCTTTTATTATAGGGTGATTATTCGATTTCTCCTAGTTGGTACCAAATTTCAGTATCAACATAAGAGAATATAACTAAGGGTTTGATCGTGAACAATGACAAACAAGAAAGATTAATAAAATTGGGGGTGTAAAAATCCGAATTCGAATAACAATAGTTTTGTAACGATTGATAGACCAACTCCAGATGGGAGTTTTCCCAGTAGCTTGAACAATACTGTCCCAGGTCCCAAATTTTGCATAAAGAACCTAATATTCATGAAACATCAAACCTTTGTTTACAATGAAAATATTTCTGGAGGAAAAAAAGTTCAAATATCTACAAAGAGTATTTGTCTGCTTCCAATCAACCGTCGATAGAGTTATCTTGGGATCGGGATCGGCAGAACAAGAAAAGCATAGCATTAGCATTTGCAATAGCAACAGCAAGAGCAGCTCCAACTCTAAGATTATTCTCAATAATGGTATAATTCAAAAGGTATTGATCAATTGCCAATTAAACAAAAAGCCATCAGGGGTGAGATTGATGAATAAGGAGATGGGAGTAGTTTATTTGGACAAAATTCAGAGTTGATACTGAGACTTCCAATTGATATCAACGAAATATTCTCTAACCAAACCAAAAGATATAGTCGCCAATGACAAACGTATGCAACTCGAAAGGAATTTCACTCAGAATATTCAACAATTTTGATTTTTTTTCCTCGGGAAGGTTATGGATTCATATTCTTCCCCAATACTCAGGATATGACCTTCAATTTGAGCCATGTTTGAAGATTTGTTCTAAGGAATTTTTAAAAAACGTGAGTGCTTCATCATCGTCGCAAACTCACTAATTCAATTTCCCCGATGTAATTCCCAACCAACAGATTTCCCCTTCTTTTACACCGATTTCAAGGATATAGGGTTTTAAAATTGGAGAGATGAGAGACAGAAAGAGAGCGAAAACTTAGCTTGCTCGCACTGCGATCTCTTGAGAGCGGTTCCGCCGCTGGAGCAGAGGGTTCGCACCGCCTCCGCTTCGCTAGGGCAAGCCGTCGCCACGAGACACTCTGCAAGAGATCGGTTCAGGTGTCGGCAGGCTGACCGCCTCGCCGGACCTTCTGGAAGTCGCTTGTGGCACTCTCGGAGAGCCTGCTCCAGCCGCTCGCAGCCGCCGTCACCACATATCGAAGCTCCGCCGGTTGGTAACATTTCTTTCTTTCCCATGTGGCAATGGGGTCCCACACCATTTGGGACGGAAGAGAAGGTTTCTGTTTCTGCCCGTTTCCTTTAAGAAAACATGAATATATAGGTGTGTACATAGTAGATTGGAAGATTTCAGAAAACATGAATATATAGGTGTTTCTGTCCTTTCTGAATATATAGTTCGGATGGACCAATCCAAAAATTCGGGTTGACTTTTCTTTTTTGGAGAGTCAACCCAACCCAAAATTTACGGATTGTTTTTTTTTAATTTGACTTTTTTTTAATTTCTATATATATATATATATATTCGAGTCGGGTCGAAATGGGGTAACCTAAGACCCAACCAGAATTTAATATTTTTTAACATTTTTAACCCAATCCAACTCAAAATAAAATTTAACCCAATCCAACCCTTGCGGTTTGGGTTGGGTAGTCCGATTTGGTCGGGTTACCGAGATTTTTGAACACCCCTATGAATATATGTTCGTAAATTTACTAAATTACCCCTACTTCTTGCTTTTTATTTTTCAATTTTTTATTTTAGATATATATATAGATAATTTTTATTTTAGCATAACTCATGAAGGCCAAACAAAATTAAGCATTAGATACAATAATAGAAAATTTGACGTATAAATTGGCATCCATAACCAGAGATGTCCACAGGATGTTGATGAGGAAGGCCCCTCACGAGGATCGGATTTCTCGTGGAGAAAAATTCTTCATATTATTTTTTTTTAACATTTTTTTATTCGATTTCAAAATTCAAAACATATTATTTCAAAAGCAACAAAATTCAATCCTAAATTAGTTGGAGTTAAAAGAGAAGAATTTTTAACTCTTTTGCTCTTACAATTTTTAATAATACTCATTTTACTCTTATGGTCACACCCTCTCATCTCTCAATATACTGATTTAATGCCTTGGTGAATAACTGTCTAACATTGTTTCGATAAAACTTAATGAAATAAAAAATTGAATTAATTTCTACATTAGTTTTGTTTCGTGGAGAGTTTAGACGAACACAAACTTCTCTTTTCTGATTCTATTCACTACCACAGAGCAATTTAGATGTAAGTTTGATTAATTATTTCTCATTTTCCTCCCTCAGCAATCTAATTTCAGTTTAGAACCAAAAAGGGAATGGGAAATCAAAATGCGTTTGGGAGAGTTAGAATCAGAGAAGAAGATGATGAAAATTAATTTATGCTTTTGTATATTTTCGTATGTAATACAAAGGCAATCTACAATCAATTTAAATATAATTTTCCCCTTTTAGGGTTTTGCCAACAGAGGAATAAAATTGAATAATGACCTCTAACAAACAATGGACAGATGTCACAACCTTATACATTGATACAAAGAATTGAATAACAAATTATAACAACCTGCTTTTCCTTTTCTTATCCTTCCATTGTGGCTCTTTTTTCTGACTTGGCAAGGCTGGTCTGAGGTGGAAAAGTTTTGCTCTTTGACTGATCCTTGTTGGCCTTTCCTCTAATATCCCCCCTCAAACTCGTGGGAGATCAACAACACCGAATTTGTTTCGAAGCAGAAAATATTGGGACTGCGGTTTTGTAAGCAGTCACTATTTGGTATGATGAAGGAATGTACCTGACTTCAAGTTTTCCATTGATGACCTGATCACAAACAAAGTAGACATCAAGCTCAATATATTTTGTTCGAGCATGAAAGACAGGATTTGAGGCTAAAGCTCCAACATTAATGTTGTCGCACCATAGGATAAGTTTGTAGGTAGGTTTGATTTGTAGTTCATTCATTAGTTGTTGTAGCCAAATAATCTCAGCAGTAGCATGAGCTAGGGCCCTATACTCAGATTCGGTGCTGGAATGAGCTACGACAGTTTGTTTCTTGGAGGACTATGACACCAGGCTGCTTCCTACATACACATAATAGGCTACAATTGACTTCCTTTCATCTATGTTGGAGGCCCAATCTACATCAAAAAAAGTAGAGATTTGTAAATCATTGCTAGGTTGAAAAGAAGACCATGATGTCTTGTGCCACTGATATACCGAAGTACTCTATTTGTTGCTTGCCAATGAACATCTGTAGGTGCCTTTAAGAATTGATTCAAATGATTGACAATGTATGCTATATCCAGTCTTGTATGGGTTAAGTATTGGAAAGCTCCTATGATGCTTCGAAGGATTAGACAAGAGTTTGCCATCTGTCATCGATAGATGTTTACCTATTGTGCAAGGAGAGGCAGCCGGTTTGATATCTGTTAGGTTGAGCTTGTGGAGAAGATCTTCAGCATACTTCGCTTGGTTGACAATAAACCCATATTCAAGATAATGAACTTGAATCCCTAAAAAGTAGTTTAGACGTCTGAGATCCTTCAAGGAAAATATGCTATCAAGAAGTCTAACAAGTTGAGAAATCAGCTGAGGATTGTTGCTTGTGATTATGACATCATCCACATATACCAAGAGAAAAATAACATATTCACGACTATGAAACATAAACAGTGACATATCAACCTTTGACATTGTGAACCCCCAGTTAACTAAGGCATTTCCTACAGTGTGGCTCCAAGCCCGAGGGGCTTGTTTTAAACCATATATAACTTTGTCAAGTTTGCATACATAATCAAGATGTTCTGAACTAACATACCCAGTGGGCTGCTGCATATAGACATCTTCCTGTAGACTGCCATTTAGGAATGAATTGTTGAAGTCCAATTGACGAATCCCCCAGCCCTTAGATACAAAAACACTTAGGACAACACGGATAGCAGAGGTCTTAACCACAAGACTGAAGGTTTCAAAGAAATCAACCCCTAGGTGTTGGTGAAACCCCTTAGCTACTAGCCTTGCTTTGTTTCTGTCTATCGAGCCATACAGATGCTTCTTTAACCTGAAAATCCACTTGTTGCCTAAAAACATTATATGATGATGAATGAGGTACTAAATGCCATGTGTTTCTTTGGATAGAGCTTTGTATTCACTGTCCATGGTTGCTTTCCACTGAGGTGTGAGAAGAGCCTCTTTAACTTTTGTAGGTTCAATGGTAGTCCAATATGTTTTAGCTACTGTAACCAAGATTTTGGGTTTGAAAATGCCTGCCTTTCCACTAATGATCATTGGATGGGTTGGTTGGAGGGAGAATAAGGGTCTTGGTTGAGCAATGTAAGGATTTGATGACTGATTAGAAGTGGGAGGAGTTGATTGGTTTGTGGGGAGTAAATCTGCAGAACCAGATGAAGGTGAGATTGGTGTTGATGTGGGGATTGATAAAGAAGAAGTAGGTGAGGGGCTGCAGGACTGAGAAATAGGGGAACTTTTAGGAGATGTATCAGGAGATGATATGTCTGGTAAGGTGGATGATGGGCTTGAAAATTGGCTTGATAAGAGAGGGGAGACAGGGTGATATCCAGGTCTTTGTGTATGGACTTGTTGGAGACTTGGTGCTGATGTTGTATGATAATTTGGTAAGGTCTCGGGAAAGGCATCAAGTAGAATGGTAGCCACAGATGAAGGATGTGGTGTAGTGGATGGGATTAAGTTGCAAGAGGCGATCTGAAATGCAACAAAGAAAGGAAACTCAGTTTCATTAAAAATAACATTCCTGGACACATAAACTTTACCAGATTTGGTTAGGCATCGATGTCTCTTGTGCAAAAAACTGGGACCTAGGTAAACACACTTTTTCGAATGATACTGAAATATGTGATGTTGATATGGTCAAATGCAAGGGAAACACGCACATCTGAATGTTCTGAGTTTAGTTGTGTCAAGGGACTAGTTGAACATGAGTTGAATAGAAGATTTTCCATTTAGTACAAGGGTGGGCAATCCATTGATGAGAAGGTTAGCATTGATAAACACATCCCACCAGTACTGTAGAGGCATTGAGGCTTGTGCTAAAAGAGTTAGACCCATTTCAACCAAGTGCCTACGCTTTCTTTCAGCCCTACTATTTTGAGTAGAGGTGTAAGGACAAGAATGCCTACATAGCACACCTATAGAAGAACTTAATTGATGAACCTTTGTGTATTCACCCCATTATCTGATTGAAACATTTTAATAGTTGCATCAAACTGATTTTTCATCATTTGAGTGAAATGTTGGAAGGCTGCAAGTGTATCCGATTTTTGTTTAAGAGGTGTCCATAAAAAATGCCTATGGTCATCCAAAAACGAAACATGGTATCAAAAGCCTGTTGTAGAAAATATTGGGGCTGGTCCCCATACATCAGAATGAATCAAATCAAACTTAGTTGTAGCCCTTGACAGTGAGTTTGAAAATGGCAGAAAGTGAGGCTTACCTAACTGGCACGAGTCACAGAACATATATTTTTCATTAACTTTAATTGACTGTTTACACTGATCTAAAATTGACTTCAAAACTTTGGGGGAGGGATGGCCTAGCCTCCTATGCCACAGAACCATAGACTCAAGAACATTTACACTGACATTTGATAGGAAAAATGCTTTTGAGTCATTATTTTTGTCCATAGGTTTAAGGGACTTGGTACTCTATTAATTGAAACCTCACATGGTCGTACGATTGCTTCTCCAAGTTGATAAAGACCATCTTTAAGTGTGCCTTTCACCAGAGTGTTGCCCAATGCTTGTCCTTTATCATACAACAATTTACATGAAATTCCACAAATATATCATCATCTTTGGTTAGTTTAGAGATGCTCACTAAGTTCTTTGCAATAGAAGGAATATAAAAGACATCTTCCAAACTAAGCACACACTTATCAGATTTTAGACTTGAATTTCCTATAGCAGAGATATACAACTAATCACCATTACCAACAGTCACAAGGGCAGTACCTGAATATTTTGTTGGATTCACAATATGGTTTAAGTCAACTGTGACATGGTTGGTAGCATCACTATCAGCATACCAATTGACATCTCCTGAATTTTCTAGGGTGGCCGTGAAGGGATTATTGGAGAAGGACGTCATGAAAGCTGATGGAGTTGTGTTGGAAAAGTTCTGTTGGCCAGACTCTCTGCCCTGATTTTTTATTTTGATCGGGAACATATTCCCTGTTGTACCTTTGGTAGAAAACATCGACCGCATGACCATATTTGGAACATACCTGGCATGTTGGCTGATTGCCCCTTCCTTGACCCCTGCCTCTATTGCCCCCTCCATTGGACTAATAAGAGTTTCTCGAATTAGTATTCTGAAATTTAGAGTTACCTTGATTGGTGTTGGAGTTAGGAAGCTTAGCGCCAACATTATTTTTGTTGAGGGCTATATTCACCGAAGGGCTACCTGTAAAAGCAATAGAGGTTGTGGTCGAGTTTTGATGTTCTAGTCGTTTCTCAAAGGAAAGAAGTTCGGATTGCATATCCAGCCAAGATATATTAGGTTTGCTTTGAATCACAACAACTACAGGGTTATACTCTTCATCTAGACCAAGTAAAACTTGAGAAATTAAGTTTCTAGGAAATACCAGACTGTCAGCCTGAGCTAAGTTGTCCAAGTGGAGCTTCATGAGTTTGAGATACTCAGACATGGTGGAGTTTCCCTTCCGTGTCTGTTGAAAAACTTGAAGGAGATAGTCCTCCTCAACCATTGATTGAACTCCAAATAGGGTGTGGATAGCATCCAAGAGGCCCTTGGCATTTTTCGAATCCCATTAACTGTACTGTAACTTCTGGTGCCATTGAGTTATATAACCATCTTAACAGTAGTTGATCAGTTGTGACCCAGGCCTCATAAAGAGGATTCATGAGTTGTTCACCTGTGGAGCTCGATGGGCCTCTGAAGAGATCAGAGTTGATTGTCCCCGACTCATGTACTGTCAGACCTTCAACAGGGAGGGAGATGAACATGGGAGGTAATGCGTTATTTTATGCGATGAAATAATGGTGTAGAATGTGATGGTGGAATATGCATTGTGCATGCAAATTTTCTCAGTAAGACCCAAGTATAAATCCTACTGAGTTGCCTGGTAAGCCCAGGGTCAAACACAGGGACTAAAGAAAACAGTATGTGATGGTAATTTTAGATCACTTTGCGGTAACAAATAAATCAAAGTGTTGGTTGGTTTGTTGTTTAAGGTATAAAATGTAGGCGGCAGATTTGAGAAAAGAGTAATTATGCGACAGATACACTGAGTATGCAGAGGAACGGGTTGAGAAGGTCTTTTGCTAGCATTTCCTGAGAATGCGTTCAAGCTATGCGATCATGCTACACTCATGCGATAGCAGTTCATTTTCCAATGCAAATGCGATAGCTCCTAATTTTAATACGCATGTGATGAATGTGATAATGTCTATAGAGCTTATTCCTAAGTCTCTACTTCTTGCCTATGCGATGATGAAAGATGCACACAAGGACAAGGCGACCGCATACAATCATAACCTATCTCTAGGATGCATGTGATGGCTTAATAGCAAATAGAACTTATTTCTATGCTTCTATCTCTTGATTATGCGGTTCTAATCTGACTCTCCCAAGCCTAGATTCTAATCTGACTTTTCCAAGCCTAGATTCTATCCTTAGACTACCCTCCCGAGTATCTCTAATGGATGAATGATGCATACATAATATAAGATGATCGCATAAAGTGAAGATCCCAGGTTACACTAGCTAAGTGCTTCTCAATCCATTCGACAGATTTAGCTACTCATGCGTAATGTAAAGAGAGTGGACATATATAAAGATGCAATTTCCATTTTTATAAATAGGTTCAGAGTACAAAATGAAAATGGAAAATAAGGGTAAAGAGCCTGGTAGCAATATCTTGCTTCCCAAGGCTTTTACACTGTGTTATCTCTATTCTGCCCAAAAGATGTTCTTGCTTCTGCAAGAGTTCGCCCTCTCTCTGATCTCAATGCTTCCCGACACTCTTCCGAGTTCACCAGGACGATTTCTCCGTGTAATCTCCCTTCACTCACTTCCGCCTTCTAAGTAAAAGAAAAACTATGAACAAGGTTAACTTCTATCTATATGGTGAACTCTGTAAACTGAGCGAACTCCTTCAATCAATATAGCCTTCGGTATTTATAGAGCTTCAGGGTGAAGAGTTTTTTCTCTCAAATGATTGCACTGATGGGATGGCATTAATTCTCTGTCTGATGCACCGAATATTTGTCACTGAAAAGTTGAGTGTACTTGCTACAGTAGGTTGTTAACGGCTTGTCAACTTACTTCGGAATCGACCGTCATCAGCTTTCTGTCCCATCGTGATTTATTAAGCTTTCACCCAGATGCGCCTACCTTGATGCACCGACTCTATGCGGCCACCTTCTTGAGCATATTTTCGCGAGCGCAAACAATCGCATAGCCTGCAGACGCAATCTCTTAATGCGCTCGGACGTTAATTTCTTTGGATCGCATTTCCACCTTGCGTCAACGCAATTTTCTTGCATAAAATACATAAGTTAATTGTTTTAATGTGATGGACGCATGTAATTGCAATGTTACAAACTTAATGCTTTTGGACGCAATATTATATATTTTTACCGTCGTAATCCTGCATTTTTTTTATAACTTTGCGTTGTAATAATGTGCATGTCTGCCCGTTATCACACCCCAAATTTAAAACAATGCTTGTCCTCAAGCATGAGCTAAAGATTTTCTTTAGAAAGTCGACCGCCTTCTCTTTCCTAGATTTCTCAAGGTTGCCTTATTCAATTCCTATGCACAAAAATCTCCTTAATTCTCATCCAGGTCTCTTCTTAAAATACTTCTAAAATTTAGGGACCGCAAGTTTAACCCTAAAAAAGACTTTACTAGTTTCCAGGCCATCGCATGATTTATTTCATAAAAAAAAATTTCCAACTGGGGTGTTTTCAAATGATTTTTATCCTTGCGTATTTTAGACATATATTTTTTTTATGACCTTGCGCTGATCTAAGTGCCCAGCCTTCGTTTTGGCTTGCCCCCACGGGTGTCATGCGGACATCCAACTACGAGCAAGGCGCTCTTTCTCAGTCTAAACTCATGCCCATTTGGCAACGGAGTTGCGATCATTTATTTATGCATTGATCACGATTCCTACCTTCGTTTTGGTTTGCCCCCACGTGTGTCATGCGGACATCCAACTATAAGTAGGATCCGATCGCAACATTATGATTTTTTTTAGAACCTAAAAATAGCAAGGTCGAGAATAAATACTGCACCCCTAAATTTAAACGCAGCAATGTCCCCATTGCTGAAAAATTAAAAGAAGTCATGCGATGCTCTTAAAAAAGTTTCATAAAAAGTCAGTTTGAAAGAAAGCTGGCAGACCACTAACTTCTAGAAATATTTCATGAGTTGACTATCCTAAAATTAGGTTGACTCTAGTATATACGAAAAAATAGAAGCATGCGTTTCATCATTGAAATCATAATTGGCAAAGAGAAATAATGCGGTGACTTACTAAACTAATCAATGTATAATGATTGCGCCGACTAAAGAAGATGCGATGATAAAATTATCAAAGTTAAAATGATATGTGATAGAGCAAAATTTGGAATAAATAAAGTAAAGGAAAGATATAACCCCCAAATTTGCTCTGTCGTCCGCATTATTTGTGAACACATCCTTCTTTGCGGCGAACTGCTCTCTTCGATTGCGGTGGCGGAATAAACTAGTTGTGTCTTTTGTGTAACGCCTCCGCAATTGTTCACCACGATCGTTGCAAAGAAAACATTGAGAGGGTCAAATAATAAAAAAAACAAAGTTAACAAATTTTTTCTCTCTTTTTTCTTTTTTTTTTTTTTTTTTTTTTTTTTTGATGTAGAAATGCAAAGACAAGTATACGATAACATTAAAAGAAAGGGTAACGAAAGTTCATAAATCATTGATAGGAAGAAGGATATTCCAAAAAGATTGCGTCCCTGATGAGTTTGAGTTGCATAGTAACTCAAGGACTGGTTATTTCAATTTGGACTTTTTACGTCCACGGCGGCTTTCTCTTCTTTTCTCGGTCTTCTGGGATCTTGATTTCCTTAATCCGGAGCTTTTTCCCATTAACGATCATCCCGATCTCCCCCTTGTGCACATCAATTTGAGCGCACCCGGTCGAGAGGAATGGTCGTCCCAATATGATGGGCGCATCTTCGTTCGCTTTATAATCCAAAATGATGAAGTCTGCCGGCAAGATGAATCTGTCAATTGAGACTGTGGCATCTTTCAACTCTCCCTCGGGATGTATTCGGGATCTGTCCGCAAGCAGGAGTCTCCGCCGTGGGCATGAGTTTACCTATATTTAATTGTTTGAAGATGGACAACAACATTAAGTTTATACTCGCCCCAAGATCGCATAGTGTTTGATCATTGTAGACCCCTCCAATTGAGCATGGTATTGTGAAGATTCCTGGGTCGCACATTTTTGGTGGGATCGTAATATTTTGCATTACTGCTTCTGTAGTGATCTTATCTTCATCATTCTGTTTCTTTTTCAATCTTTGCGGGAATGGTGGTAGCTGGACTTTTTCTATCTCATGTTCTAGAGGCTTGAAGGTGGACGCAACTTTTGGGTTCATCTTCTCGGGCTTTTCTGAATCATATGTCAACGGGTCATTGGTTGTCACCGCATTCAAGTTGGTTGTGACGGGTTCCTCCCCAACTTCCGCTGTCATTTTTTCGCTTAGCAAAGAGACTGCTAAGCATTGTTCCTTTATTGTACCACCAAGTTGCAAGGGAGTTCAGTTGAGCTCGGAAACGCTCCTTGCAGTCTATTTTTGAGTTCGCCTGCAATCTGTCCTAGCTGAATTTCAAGATTTCGAATGGATGTCACTTGATTCTGAAGCACTGATTCATTCTTCTCAATATACTGCTTCAGCAAGCTCTCTAAGGATGAAGATTGCAGTGCCTTCGAACTGCTAGCTTGGTTATGCGTTTGACCGTTTGTTCGCGGGAAAAATCCTGGTGGCCCTTCCTTTTGCGCCACTGATTGAAAGTTATGTTGTTAATTTTTCCACGTGAAGTTAGGGTGGTTTCTCCACTCGGGGTTGTACGTATCAGAGAAAGGGTTATTCTTTAAGAAGCATACTGACTGCGGATTCCTTGGGTATTTTTCCATCGGATGTGCTTCTCCACAGATGACACAGCTCGTGGTTGTTTGAGTACTTACATTGACCTACCCTTTCTGCATTCCCGTGCTGTTGATTGCGATGCCTTGTATTAGGTTCATCATTGTGTTCATTTGAGTTTGTAGGGATGCGATAGCACTATTATTTGCGTCACTATCTTTAATTCTTAATCTTTGATCGCTTTCTCTCCAGTCCTCGTGATTTTTTGAAATGCGATCAAGTATATATGCCTCATCGTAAGTTTTATCAAGCAGACCTCCAGCTGCTGCCGCATTGGCAGCCATTTGCAATGTAGGGTTTAATCCGTGGTAGAAAATCTTCATCTGTAAGTAGTCTAGTAAGCCATTATGCGGGCAATCTCTTACCAGCCTCTTAAACCTCGCCCAAGCGTCACTGAGTGATTCGTCAATTTCCTGTTCAAAATTCGTAATTAACTTCTTCCTCCTTGCGTTCTCCATTGGAGGGAAGTATTTCTTCATGAACTTTTCCACTACTTGTTCCCACGATGTCATCTCTCCTAGTTCGAGAGAATAAGCCCACTTCCTTGCTTGATCGCATAAGGAAAATGGGAACAATGTTAATCGAACCTCCTCATTGGAGATATTTGGGAACACAAAAATGTTGCAAATTTCAATAAAACTCCAGCGATGGGCGTGCGGGTCCTCGCCACGCCTTCCACCAAACTGTCCAGCCATTTGAATCATCTGCAACATAACCGGTTTCATTTCGAACCTCAATCTGCCCAGCACTGGCCTCTTTCGATTGTTCTGCCATTCTTGGAGTTTTGTCTTGTTGTTGTTGGTGGTTGGTTCTCAATCTTCATCGGAATGTTCTTTCAATCTCTGGGTCGTAATTCTCCAGAGATTGAAAGTTGCAAAGAAAATAAAAAAAATTACCATTAGCACAATGTATTACCAAAGTTCCTCGGCAATGGCGCCAAAAACTTGATGCGTTATTTTATGTGATGAAATAATGGTGTAGAATGCGATGGTAGAATATGTGTTGTGCATGCAAGTTTTCTCAGTAAGACCCAAGTATAAATCCTATTGAGTTGCCTGGTAAGCCCAGGGTCGAACACAAGGACTAAGGAAAACAGTATGCGATGGTAATTTTAGATCACTTTGCGGTAACAAATAAATCAAAGTGTTGGTTGGTTTTTTGTTTAAGGTATAAAATGTATGCGGCGGATTTGAGAAAAAAGTAATTATGCGACAGATACATTAAGTATGCGGAGGAATGGGTTGAAAAGGTCTTTCGCTAGCATTTCCTGAGAATGCGTTCAAACTATGCGATCATGCTACACTCATGTGACAGTAGTTCATTTTTCAATGCAAATGCGATAGCTCCTAATTTTAGCATGCGATGAATGCGATAATGTCTATAGACTTTATTCCTAAGTCTATACTTCTTGCCTCTGCAATGATGAAAGATGCACACAAGGACAAGGCAATCGCATACAATAACCTATCTCTAGGGTGCATGCGATGCCTTAATAGCAAATAGAACTTATTCATACATTAATCATAGTGTTATAATCAATCATGCTATCAAACCTTAGTTAAGAGAGAGCATTCATAGCTCAAGCTCCCAACGTCCATTCGAGGCCGTGAGACCCATACTTCGATCCCTTAATGAAGACTGTGGCTAGGAGACCCATGCTTCATCTCTCATAAAGAACTACCTACGTGCACGTGAGTACCATCAACACCTTAGGTACTTCCTCGGATACCTTCTATACCTTTAGTACCCTGTACATTAGAAATATAACATCCATGGGGAAATTCTAGCATCATTACCAGTCACATGCATGCTTCACAATTTATAACATGTAGTTGCATTTCTTTTCATACATTCTTAACATACACTAGGATTAAAAAAACTCATTTAAAATACAAATATAACTTTAGTTGCTTGGAAAATAATGAACATTAGCATGAAACTGCATGTCCATTTTGTGGACATATTTGAAAACATTTAGTCACTCACAAATCCTTGGGCTTGGTTCTTCCTAAGCTTTGTAGGCCTCTCCAATGAACGCAGTTCCTACACATAAAAGAATGAGAGTTTAGTTGCTACTTGGCCTCCCTTTTGAGACTACTCTTTTAACTAAGCTCATACTTGGCAATGAATTGCCCAAACGTCCAACATTTTCATGATTCAACTTCTAACGTAAATAATTGGAAAACTAGAACCCATTTCATAAAAGTTCCTTCTCCAAACATGTTCAAAATTTTGTTACCAATGTTATCTCAAAGTTTCAGCATGAAACTCCTTGTGGTTTAACCTAGGCCCTCAAATCTTTCCCGACAGCCTAACTACAACTTCCTGCTTGAGTAAAGATTCTAGGGTTACTTCCCAAAATACATAACTTGAACCATAGACCTTTTCTTGCCAAGGTTTCTTCTACAAAATTACTTGGAAAGGTGTCTACGAGAATACCCATTAGAAAAAATATATTTTTTCATTTATTTAATGTGGAGTAGATATTAGCCATTAGAAAAAACCCCCTTCATTTAACCAGGAGAAAATATTTGTTAGAGATAAAATGCAATTTTTTCACAAATATTTTCATTTATTTAACGTGGAGTAAAAATTAGCTATTAGAAAAAAAAAAATCTTTATTTAATAAGGAGTAGATATTTATTAGAGATAAAATATGATTTTTTTCAAAAAAAAAAAAAAAAACTCTATTTAACATGGTGTAAATATTAGTTAGAGATAAAAATATGATTTTTTAAAAATATTTTATCATTTATTTGACGTGGAGTAAAATATTAGTTATTAGAAAATATAGATATATATATATATATCTTATATATATATAAATATATATATATATATTATATATATATATATATATATAATATAATATATATTCCCCTTTATTTAAAGTGGTATAGATATTAGTTAAAAATAAATCGTGATTTTTAAAAAATATTTTACTATTAAGTTAATGTGGAGTGGATATTCTTTCCAAAAATATTTTTTCCTAAAAACTGGTGTAGATATTAATTAAAGATAAAATGTGAATTTTTAAAAGATATTTTACCATTTATTTAAGGGGAATTGCATTGGATATCAAATTCTGAATATATTAGCATCGTGTTAGGGTGTTCAAATGACCAGCCCAAACAACTCGGACTAGCCAACTCAAATTAGAAAGGTTAAGTTGGGTTAGTTTAAAATTTGGGTTGGGTTGAATTTTTTTTTTTTTTTTTTTTTTGTATTTTTCGAATTGGATTGGGTCTCAGGTTGGGATTTTGAAAAATTCGGGTTGACCCAACCCAACCCGAATTTCTAATATTAATATTAAAAAATATATATTTAATATTAATAAAATATCAGTGGAATTAATAAAATATTTATAATATATATCTTTTTTCTAACTCGTTTCTTCTTCTTCAATCTTCTCCACTTCTCCTATCATTCACCTTAAGACCTCCAATCCAAACTCCAATCTCCTCTTTAGTCCTCAATAGTCTTCCCCTCAACAACTCAACCACGTGTCGTACCGTCTCCATCTCCATCATCTCCATTGTCTCCGTTTCCATCGTTTCTGTCTCCGTTGTCTCCATCTCCGTCTCCATCGTCTCGGTCTCTGTTGTCTCCATCTCCGTCTTTGTCTTTGTGACTGTCGCCGTTGTACGCCTGTACCATTCTTGCTGTCTCCATTATATTTTTACTTTGATTAGTGATTCATCTCTAAGCTTTGCTATATATTTTTTTTTAATTTCAAATCTCCACTTCTCCGTCTCTATGACCGTCGCCTAAATTTCAGATTTCCAATGATATATTTCAAGGTTTGTAAAAATGTCTCTGTGTACTTTGTTTATTTTTTTGGACTGTTGGTGGATTTTTTTAGTACTTGTATTGGTAGTTGTTTTAGATTTGTCTACTTGATTTGTTTATTGAATGTATACACTGAATAATTATAAATGATCTTGGATTTTTTTTTTTTTTTTTTTTTTTGCTTGGTAATTGTTCTGTTTTGAGTCTTTGACTATAGTTTCTCAATTTTTATAGATTATGGACAGCAGTAGTGGACATCTTAGCCAAACCAGTCCTAGTCCTTGTCCTAGCCCTTGTCTTAGCCCTAGTCCTGCTCTTTCTCATGTCGTTGCTAACACAATTGAAATTGGGAATTCAAGTAAACTACCACTATCTACTAAGAAGAGTGAGTTTTGTATAAAAAAAATTGATGGTAAGTTGAATACTTATATGATATATCTTTTATTTTTTATTGTTGGTTTATTTTATTTAAACTAACTTGGAATGTTTTTAAATTTTCAGGACTAAGCTGAATGCTCGGGATGCTAATAATTGTGGGTTTAGAAGTTTGGTTCATAGTTTAGTTGTTGGCTGTCATTATGTAATTTTATAGGATTAAGAATTTATGTGGTTATGTTTTGTATTCTATTAATGTTGTACTTTATGTTTGTGGCTAACTAGTAACTATAGATTCATAGATATATGGTTTCACATATATGGATATATTATCGTTTATGTTTTAGAAATTTTATTCACGGATATGTTTGTGACTAGGGATTATAGATATGTCAATTAATGTTTAAAGACTATTTTACGTTTATATTTATCTTGGATCAATATTTTTATAATGATTGGGTTGTTGTAAGGTTTCTTAATCTACCAAAAATCGGGAAAAAGAAATACAACCCGACAGCCCAACCCAAATTTTCGGGTTGGTCTAAAAAATATCCCAACCCAACCCAATCTGTGTACACCCCTATCCATGACACCAGCATTTAAAATATTGCAAATAAAAAAAAAATCACGTTATTTGATTTTTTAAGTGAAAAAATTCCAAATCTACCCTCATCTCTTGAAAAGTGGAAAATTAGTAAATACTATTATGAATATTATAATAGAAAATAGATGCTCATTGCTTAGTGTCCCAAAGGTCATGTGCCACCATTCATGCATGTTGTTCATGTGCCATGTAGTTATTCATGCTTGGTGTCCATGTAAGTTCACATCCTACTTGCCACTTTGTCTATAAATAGTGACATTTAGTGGAACTTAAGAACACACAAACATTGGTGAGATTTCTACTTCCACCAATTTTCATTTTTATCCAATTTCATGATTTTGGTTATTTTATATTTTAGTTATTTTATTTTATAATTTTAGTCTCTTTTATTTATTATTATTATATAAAAATATTATTATATTATATTGTTCATATCTGTATTCCCGTTGTGCTTCTCAATTTTCATAACACATTATTAGCACGAGCTCCTGCCGTTTTCTCCGCTAAAGGTAGATCCTAAAAAAACATGAATCATTTTCATATGTTGGGTGTTTAAAAAATGAGCAAAGAAAATCTATGTTTGGCAGACAGTGCAACTACACATACAATACTTACAAATAAAAAATGCTTTTCCAAATTGATAATGTAGAAACCAAAAGTAAATACAATATCAAGTTCTGCAAACTTGATTGAAGGTTTTGGAAAAGCAAATATTATTTTGCCTAGAGGAACAAAATTTACAATTGACAATGCATTGTTTTCTAGTCAATCAAAGAGAAATCTTCTAAGTTTTAAAAATATACGTTGCAATGGTTATCATATTGAGACTGATAGTAAGAATAATGTGGAATATCTATATATCATATCCACTGTCTCAAATGAAAAACATATATTAGAAGAGTTTCTTGCTTTATCTTCTGGATTATATTATACTCATATACAAGTAATTGAAACATATGCAACAACGAACCTGAAGTTCATGAATCCAGACATATTTACAATTTGACATGACCGATTGGGTCATCTAGGATCATAATGATAAGGAGAATTATTGAAAATTCAAATGGACACCCATTGAAGAACCAAAAGATTCTTCAATCTAATGAATTATCAGGTGATGCTTGCTCTCAAGGAAAATTGATAATTAGACCATCGCCATCGAAAGTGGGGACTGAATCACCCGCATTTTTAGAATGAATTCATGGTGATATATGTGGACCCATTAGCTCACCAAGTGAACCATTTAGATATTTTATGGTATTAATACATGCATGCAGCAGATGGTCACACATATGCTTATTATCAAGTTGAAATCTTGCATTAGCAAGATTATTTACTCAAATAATTAAGTTAAGAGCACAATTTTCTGATTATCCAATTAAGATCATTCGTCTTGATAATGCTGGTGAATTTACATCCCAAGCTTTTGATAATTATTGTATGTCAATTGGAATAAGTGTTGAACATCCTGTAGCTCATGTTCATATACAAAATGGTTTAGAAGAATCATTTATAAAACTTTTGCAATTAATTGCAAGACCATTACTTATGAGAGCTAAGCTTCCTTCATCTGTATGAGGACATGTTATTTTGCATGCAACGTCACTTGTACACATTAGGCCAGTAGCTTATCATAAGTACTCGTTATTACAATTAGCTTATGGTCATGAGCTAAATATTTCCCATCTGAGAATTTTTGGACGTGCATAACTAGTGAGAAAGGTGAAATACCTGAAGATAACAATGAAATTTCAATAAACTATGTCATGACAGGAAAAAGATGGAATCGAACTAATGTAATTATTGACAACATTTTTGCGTATAATGTTGCTCTTGATATTATATCTGAAAATGAGGGTCTTGAATCAAAATCTGTTGAAGAATGTCGACAAAGAAAAGATTGGCTTCAGTGGAAAGAAGCAATCGAGGCAGAATTAAAATCACTTTCAAAATGTCAGGTTTTTGGACCTATAGTCCGAAGACCATAAGGTATTAAACCTATGGGATACAAATGGGTATTTATGAGGAAAAGAAATAAAAATTATGAGGTCACAAGATATAAAGAAAGACTAGTTGCACAAGGTTTTTCACAAAGACCTGGTACTGATTTTGAGGAGATGTATTCTCCAGTGGTGGATGCAATTACATTAAGATATTTACCCGGCTTGACTGTGTATAAAAGTCTGGATATGCATCTTATGGATGTAGTCACAACATATTTATATAGATCTCTTGATAATGATATTTATATGAGAATCCCAGAAGAATTTAAGGTACCTGAAACATATACATCTAATTTCTGGGAATGGTATTCAATAAAGTTACAGAGATCCCTATATGGATTGAAACAATCAGAACAGATGTGGTACAATTGGATATTTATTGAAAGAAGGATATCAAAGTAATCCAATATGTCCGTATGTTTTTATAAAGAAATCACAATCAAAATTTGCTATTATAATTGTATATGTTGATGACTTGAATATAATTGGAACTCCTAAAGAGTTTTCAAAGGCAAAAGAATATCTTAAGAAAGAATTTGAGATGAAAGATCTCGAAAAAATAAAATTTTGCCTTGGTTTGCAAATTGAGCATTTAACAGATGAAATATTTATTCATTAGTCAACTTATACAAGAAAAATTTTGAAAAGATTTTATATGGACAAAGCATATCCATTAAATATTCCAATGTAAGTCCATTCATTGGATATAAAGAAAGATATATTTCAACCTCGAGAAGATAATGAAGAACTTCTTGGTCCTGAAATATCATATCTTAGTGCAATTGATGCACTTATGTATCTTGCTAATAATACAAGACCAGATATTACATTTTAAGTAAATTTATTAGCTAAATATAGTTCTTCTCCTACAAAAAGACATTGGAACGAAATTAAGCATATACTCTGTTATCTCCGAGGAACAATTGATATGGGTTTGTTTTATTCAAATAAATCAAATTTTGATCTAGTTGGTTATGTAGATTTTGGATATTTATCTGATCCACACAAAGTTAGATCTCAAATAGGTTATCTGTTCACATTTGGAGGAATTGCTATATCATGACGGTTGGTGAAATAGACTATAACGGCCACTTCCTCAAATCATGCTGAAATTCTTGAAATTCATGAGGCTAGTCGAGAATGTGTATGGCTAAGGTCAATGACTCAGCACATTCATGAAACGTGTGACTTATCTTCTAATAAAAATCTTCCAACAATATTATACAAAGACAACACAAATTGCATAGCCCAAATCAAAGGAGAATCTATTCAAGGAGATAGAACAAAGCATATTTCACGGAAGTTTTTCTACACTCATGATCGAAGAAAATGGCGACATCACTGTACAACAAATTTGTTCGAAGGACAACATGGCAGACTTATTTACATAGGCATTACCAACCGCAACTTTTGAAATATTAGTGCACAATATTGGAATGTGGTGACTCAGAGATCTTAAATGATATTTTCATGAGGGGGAGTAAATATATTGTATTTTTTTTAGGAGTATGTATTATATGAAATATGTACTCTTTTTCCTTCACTAGGGTTTTTCCCATTTTGTTTTTCCTAGTAAGGTTTTAACAAGGCATATTTCATATATATATAAATGAGCATCTAAGAGGGAGTATTATGAATATTATAATAGAAAATAGATGTCCATTGCTTAGTATCTCAAAGGTCATGTGTCACCATTCATGTTGTCCATGTGCTATATAGTTATTCATTCTTGGTGTCCATGTAAGTCCATATCCTACTTGCCACTTTGCTTATAAATTTTGTGGATCTTAAGAACACACAAATATTGGTGAGATTTCCACTTCCACCAATTTTTATTTTTATCCAATTTCATAATTTTTGTTATTTTATGTTTTAGTTATTTTATTTTATAATTTTAGTTTTTATTTATTTTTTATTATTATATAAAATATTATTATATTATACTTTTCATATCCCCCTGTTATGCTCCTCAATTTTCATAAAAAATACGTTATTTTCCTTCCTTAATGTACGCACGTTTTCTTTTTCAATCTTTTCCAAGTTTCTGCAACAACATAAGATTCTTCGATCTTCTCCAATATTCACGATTTCTCCATGATTTTAAGTTCAAGATTCCTTTTGATGCACATGATTGTGTAGATTTTTTTTCTTCCAAATATTATTTTGATTTCGTTAGTTGAGGCCCCGGTTTCGAAATCCCCTTAATGATGTCTCTTCCTAAAACCATGGTTTATGTTTGATTTTTTTCTTGAATTTCGTTCTCATATTCTACTTTCTCTCATTCATGATTGCACCCACAATTTTACTGGTTTCGATTTCGTTGGCCAAAGATTTCTTAAAGTCGTTTTTTTTTTCTATTTTCAACCATTTGTGTTTGATTTTTTGCTTAAAGTTTGCCCATGCCCTCTCTCATTTACAATTAACGACCATAGGTGACATGACCTTAATCCTGAGTGTTTCGGGAACTCCTGCCTATGGGAGCGGTCCTTTGATTAGTATGGGTGAGAATGGCTAGATTGTCATCTCAACAAGCCTACCTTTTTGAGGATTTGTCTGATTGGAGAGTTGGGAACTCAGTTACACAAGACGAAATTCACTCATTCCCTGAAGAAGGGGTAAGTAGATAGATTGCTCTCTTAAGGGCTGATTCCGGGTCTTGAACATAACTGTTGGGGATGATGCCCTAAACTCTCATTTGGTCCTGTAGTTTGTAAACATTGTATTGAAAAAACGCTTGTGATGTAATAATATATGATATTTTCTTCATTGTTGTCTATGAAACATGGAATGTTTTATTTGCTTTACCACAAACCAATAAACTAAGATCCCTGGTTGTCATTGTAACTTAAGCATGTATGTGGAGACATACATGTAGATCATGCCTTAAGTGATAACCAAAATGGTCTGTAGTATATGGATATAGGAGGGACACCTTATTCTGGTGACACTATGGATGTGGCCCGCTTTGTCAAAGAGTTACATGTGTTGTGACTTGCTACAAATGTTCTGATCCTTACCATTCATGCAGAGACATGCGAGCGAGGGTGTCCTATACAAAAGAGTTTCTATAAGACCGGACCACGAAGTGTCATAGTCTCGTTATATAACGTCGTTCATGACAGAGACTTCACTTCACTAGGATGACCATAGGTAATATGATCTCAATCCTGAGTGAGTTGGGAACTCTTGTCTTTAAGGTCAGTCCCTTGATTTGCATGGGTTCGAGTAGCCAGATTGTTGACTTAAACCTACCACTTTGAGGATTCGTCTGATTGAGGAGCTGGGAACTTAGCTACACAAGATGGAATTCACTCCTTCCCTAAAGCAAAGGTAAGTAGATAGATTTCTCACTTAAAGGCCGATTCCGGGGCTTGAACGATGTGGCGCCGCACACCTTCTTATGGCTCGAGAGGTGTCCACACATAGTAGGACTATGTTGTATTGTTCATTAGAGGGATCAGTGGTACTTAAGGAGTTAGATGTAAGTACAGGGGCAAAATGGTAAATTGGCTCAACTGTACTTACGAGCGTCTGTGAAAGGTTATCATACTATTGATTGGTTATATATGATGGACATAGAAATATATCTGTGGTGAGAAAAGTGCAGCCGTTGGTATTTAGTGGAGTGCTTGACAGTTAATGGACGGTGGATCTCGTGGCTAAAGACTTTAATCAACTATTCATGTACCATTGGAACTTCAAGCCACAGGTCCATAGGGTCCCCTTGGTAGCTCAA